>NW_027423182.1:5000-47500 GCF_048934315.1 Petromyzon marinus
TGGTGGTGATGGTAGTGATGGTGGTGATGGTAGTGATGGTGGTGATGGTAGTGATGGTGGTGATGGTGGTGATGGTGGTGATGGTAGTTAGTGATGGTAGTGATGATAGTGATGGTAGTTAGTGATGGTAGTGATGCTAGTTAGTGATTGTAGTGATGGTGGTGATGGTAGTGATGGTGGTGATGGTAGTGATGGTAGTGATGGTAGTTAGTGATGGTAGTGATGGTAGTTAGTGATGGTGGTGATGGTGGTGATGGTGGTGATGGTAGTGATGGTAGTTAGTGATGGTGGTGATGGTGGTGATGGTAGTGATGGTAGTGATGGTAGTGATGGTGGTGATGGTAGTGATGGTAGTGATGGTAGTGATGGTAGTTAGTGATGATAGTGATGGTGGTGATGGTAGTGATGGTGGTGATGGTGGTGATGGTGGTGATGGTAGTTAGTGATGGTAGTGATGGTAGTGATGGTAGTTAGTGATGATAGTGATGGTGGTGATGATAGTGATGGTAGTGATGGTAGTTAGTGATGGTAGTGATGGTAGTTAGTGATGATAGTGATGGTGGTGAGTCACCTGGAGGCGTGGCCTATGAGCCCAGGAGGCGGGTCGCACTTCCGGTGTGGGCGGAGTCCCACGCAGGAAGAGGCGGAGCCAAGGCGGAGCCTTTCGTAGAGACCTGTGGCAAAAAACCACCCACACACAGCACGGATTATCATGTTAGTGAGTGTCTAAGTAAGTGTCTGGGTGTCTGAGTGAGTGTCTTAGTGAGTGTCTGAGTGAGTGAGTGTCTGAGTGAGTGTCTTAGTGAGTGTCTGAGTGAGTGTCTCAGTGAGTGTCTTAGTGAGTGAGTGAGTAGGTGAGTGACTAAGTGAGTGTCTGAGTGAGTGAGTGTCTGAGTGAGAGTGTCTGAGTGAGTGTCTTAATGAGTGTCTGAGTGAGTGAGTGTCTGAGTGAGTGAGTGAGTAGGTGAGTGTCTAAGTAAGTGTCTGAGTGAGTGAGTGAGTGTCTCAGTGAGTGTCATAGTGTCGGAGTGAGCGTATGTGTGAGTGTCTGTGTGAGTGTCTTAGTGAGTGTCTGAGTGAGTGTGTGAGTGAGTGTCTGATTGAGTGAGTATCTGAGTGAATGAGTGTCTGAGTGAGTGTCTGTGTGAGTGTCTGAGTGAATGTCTAAGTAAGTGTCTGAGTGTCTGAGTGAGTGTCTTAGTGAGTGTCTGAGTGAGTGAGTGTCTCAGTGAGTGTCTTAGTGAGTGAGTGAGTGTCTGAGTGAGTGTCTTAATGAGTGTCTGAGTGAGTGAGTGTCTTAGTGAGTGAGTGAGTAGGTGAGTGAGTAAGTGAGTGTCTGAGTGAGTGTCTGAGTGAGTGAGTGAGTGTCTCAGTGAGTGTCTTAGTGAGTGAGTGAGTAGGTGAGTGACTAAGTGAGTGTCTGAGTGAGTGAGTGTCTGAGTGAGTGAGTGTCTGAGTGAGTGTCTTAATGAGTGTCTGAGTGAGTGAGTGAGTGTCTCAGTGAGTGTCTTAGTGAGTGAGTGAGTAGGTGAGTGACTAAGTGAGTGTCTGAGTAAGTGTCTGAGTGAGTGAGTGTCTGAGTGAGTGTCTTAGTGAGTGTCTAAGTAAGTGTCTGAGTGTGTGAGTGAGTGTCTTAGTGAGTGTCTGAGTGAGTGAGTGAGTGTCTCAGTGAGTGTCTTAGTGAGTGAGTGAGTAGGTGAGTGACTAAGTGAGTGTCTGAGTGAGTGAGTGTCTGAGTGAGTGTCTTAATGAGTGTCTGAGTGAGTGAGTGAGTGTCTCAGTGAGTGTCTTAGTGAGTGAGTGAGTAGGTGAGTGACTAAGTGAGTGTCTGAGTGAGTGAGTGAGTGTCTCAGTGAGTGTCTTAGTGAGTGAGTGAGTAGGTGAGTGACTAAGTGAGTGTCTGAGTAAGTGTCTGAGTGAGTGTCTTAGTGAGTGTCTGAGTGAGTGAGTGTCTGAGTGAGTGTCTTAGTGAGTGTCTAAGTAAGTGTCTGAGTGTGTGAGTGAGTGTCTTAGTGAGTGTCTGAGTGAGTGAGTGAGTGTCTCAGTGAGTGTCTTAGTGAGTGAGTGAGTAGGTGAGTGACTAAGTGAGTGTCTGAGTGAGTGAGTGTCTGAGTGAGTGAGTGTCTGAGTGAGTGTCTTAGTGAGTGTCTGAGTGAGTGAGTGAGTGTCTCAGTGAGTGTCTTAGTGAGTGAGTGAGTAGGTGAGTGACTAAGTGAGTGTCTGAGTAAGTGTCTGAGTGAGTGTCTTAGTGAGTGTCTGAGTGAGTGAGTGTCTGAGTGAGTGTCTTAGTGAGTGTCTAAGTAAGTGTCTGAGTGTGTGAGTGAGTGTCTTAGTCAGTGTCTGAGTGAGTGAGTGTCTGAGTGAGTGAGTGAGTAGGTGAGTGTCTAAGTAAGTGTCTGAGTGAGTGAGTGTCTCAGTGAGTGTCTTAGTGTCTGAGTGAGTGTCTGTGTGAGTGTCTGTGTGAGTGTCTTAGTGAGTGTCTGAGTGAGTGTGTGAGTGAGTGTCTGAGTGAGTGAGTATCTGAGTGAATGAGTGTCTGAGTGAGTGTCTGTTTGAGTGTCTGAGTGAGTGAGTTTCTCAGTGAGTGCCTTAGTGAGTGAGTGAGTAGGTGAGTGACTAAGTGAGTGTCTGAGTAAGTGTCTGAGTGAGTGTCTGAGTGAGTGAGTGTCTGAGTGAGTGTCTGAGTGAGTGTCTTAGTGAGTATCTGAGTGAGTGAGTGTCTCAGTGAGTGTCTTAGTGAGTGAATGAGTAGGTGAGTGACTAAGTGAGTGTCTGAGTAAGTGTCTGAGTGAGTGTCTGAGTGAGTGAGTGTCTGAGTGAGTGAGTGTCTGAGTGAGTGTCTTAGTGAGTGTCTGAGTGAGTGAGTGTCTCAGTGAGTGTCTTAGTGAGTGAGCGAGTAGGTGAGTGACTAAGTGAGTGTCTGAGTAAGTGTCTGAGTGAGTGTCTTAGTGAGTGTCTGAGTGAGTGAGTGAGTGTCTGAGTGAGTGTCTTAGTGAGTGTCTAAGTAAGTGTCTGAGTGTGTGAGTGAGTGTCTTAGTGGGTGTCTGAGTGAGTGAGTGTCTGAGTGTCTGAGTGAGTGAGTGAGTAGGTGAGTGTCTAAGTAAGTGTCTGAGTGAGTGAGTGTCTCAGTGAGTGTCTTAGTGTCTGAGTGAGTGTCTGTGTGAGTGTCTGTGTGAGTGTCTTAGTGAGTGTCTGAGTGAGTGTGTGAGTGAGTGTCTGAGTGAGTGAGTATCTGAGTGAATGAGTGTCTGAGTGAGTGTCTGTGTGAGTGTCTGAGTGAGTGAGTGTCTCAGTGAGTGTCTTAGTGAGTGAGTGAGTAGGTGAGTGACTAAGTGAGTGTCTGAGTGAGTGAGTGTCTGAGTGAGTGAGTGAGTGTCTGAGTGAGTGTCTTAATGAGTGTCTGAGTGAGTGAGTGAGTGTCTCAGTGAGTGTCTTAGTGAGTGAGTGAGTAGGTGAGTGACTAAGTGAGTGTCTGAGTGAGTGAGTGAGTGTCTCAGTGAGTGTCTTAGTGAGTGAGTGAGTGAGTAGGTGAGTGACTAAGTGAGTGTCTGAGTAAGTGTCTGAGTGAGTGTCTTAGTGAGTGTCTGAGTGAGTGAGTGTCTGAGTGAGTGTCTTAGTGAGTGTCTAAGTAAGTGTCTGAGTGTGTGAGTGAGTGTCTTAGTGAGTGTCTGAGTGAGTGAGTGAGTGTCTCAGTGAGTGTCTTAGTGAGTGAGTGAGTAGGTGAGTGACTAAGTGAGTGTCTGAGTGAGTGAGTGCTTGAGTGAGTGAGTGTCTGAGTGAGTGTCTTAGTGAGTGTCTGAGTGAGTGAGTGAGTGTCTCAGTGAGTGTCTTAGTGAGTGAGTGAGTAGGTGAGTGACTAAGTGAGTGTCTGAGTAAGTGTCTGAGTGAGTGTCTTAGTGAGTGTCTGAGTGAGTGAGTGTCTGAGTGAGTGTCTTAGTGAGTGTCTAAGTAAGTGTCTGAGTGTGTGAGTGAGTGTCTTAGTCAGTGTCTGAGTGAGTGAGTGTCTGAGTGAGTGAGTGAGTAGGTGAGTGTCTAAGTAAGTGTCTGAGTGAGTGAGTGTCTCAGTGAGTGTCTTAGTGTCTGAGTGAGTGTCTGTGTGAGTGTCTGTGTGAGTGTCTTAGTGAGTGTCTGAGTGAGTGTGTGAGTGAGTGTCTGAGTGAGTGAGTATCTGAGTGAATGAGTGTCTGAGTGAGTGTCTGTGTGAGTGTCTGAGTGAGTGAGTTTCTCAGTGAGTGCCTTAGTGAGTGAGTGAGTAGGTGAGTGACTAAGTGAGTGTCTGACTAAGTGTCTGAGTGAGTGTCTGAGTGAGTGAGTGTCTGAGTGAGTGTCTGAGTGAGTGTCTTAGTGAGTATCTGAGTGAGTGAGTGTCTCAGTGAGTGTCTTAGTGAGTGAATGAGTAGATGAGTGACTAAGTGAGTGTCTGAGTAAGTGTCTGAGTGAGTGTCTGAGTCAGTGAGTGTCTAAGTGAGTGAGTGTCTGAGTGAGTGTCTTAGTGAGTGTCTGAGTGAGTGAGTGTCTCAGTGAGTGTCTTAGTGAGTGAGTGAGTAGGTGAGTGACTAAGTGAGTGTCTGAGTAAGTGTCTGAGTGAGTGTCTTAGTGAGTGTCTGAGTGAGTGAGTGTCTGAGTGAGTGTCTTAGTGAGTGTCTAAGTAAGTGTCTGAGTGTGTGAGTGAGTGTCTTAGTGGGTGTCTGAGTGAGTGAGTGTCTGAGTGTCTGAGTGAGTGAGTGAGTAGGTGAGTGTCTAAGTAAGTGTCTGAGTGAGTGAGTGTCTCAGTGAGTGTCTTAGTGTCTGAGTGAGTGTCTGTGTGAGTGTCTGTGTGGGTGTCTTAGTGAGTGTCTGAGTGAGTGTGTGAGTGAGTGTCTGAGTGAGTGAGTATCTGAGTGAATGAGTGTCTGAGTGAGTGTCTGTGTGAGTGTCTGAGTGAGTGTCTAAGTAAGTGTCTGAGTGTCTGAGTGAGTGTCTTAGTGAGTGTCTGAGTGAGTGAGTGTCTCAGTGAGTGTCTTAGTGAGTGAGTGAGTAGGTGAGTGACTAAGTGAGTGTCTGAGTGAGTGAGTGTCTGAGTGAGTGAGTGTCTGAGTGAGTGAGTGTCTCAGTGAGTGAGTGTCTGAGTGAGTGTATTAATGAGTGTCTGAGTGAGTGAGTGTCTCAGTGAGTGCCTTAGTGAGTGAGTGAGTAGGTGAGTGACTAAGTGAGTGTCTGAGTGAGTGTCTGAGTGAGTGAGTGTCTGAGTGAGTGAGTGTCTGAGTGTCTTAGTGAGTGACTGAGTGAGTAGTGTCTCAGTGAGTGTCTTAGTGAGTGAGTGAGTAGGTGAGTGACTAAGTGAGTGTCTGAGTGAGTGAGTGTCTGAGTGAGTGAGTGTCTGAGTGAGTGTCTTAGTGAGTGTCTGAGTGTCTCAGTGAGTGTCTTAGTGAGTGAGTGAGTAGGTGAGTGACTAAGTGAGTGTCTTAGTGAGTGTCTGAGTGAGTGAGTGAGTGTCTGAGTGAGTGTCTTAGTGAGTGTCTAAGTAAGTGTCTGAGTGTGTGAGTGAGTGTCTTAGTGAGTGTCTGAGTGAGTGTCTGAGTGAGTGTCTAAGTAAGTGTCTAAGTAAGTGTCTGAGTGAGTGTCTTAATGAGTGTCTGAGTGAGTGAGTGTCTGAGTGAGTGAGTGTCTGAGTGAGTGAGTGTCTGAGTGAGTGTCTTAGTGAGTGTCTGAGTGAGTGAGTGTCTCAGTGAGTGTCTGAGTAAGTGAGTGTCTGAGTGAGTGTCTTAGTGAGTGTCTGAGTGAGTGAGTGTCTGAGTGAGTGAGTGTCTGAGTGAGTGTCTTAATGAGTGTCTGAGTGAGTGAGTGTCTCAGTGAGTGTCTTAGTGAGTGAGTGAGCAGGTGAGTGACTAAGTGAGTGTCTAAGTAAGTGTCTGAATGTCTGAGTGAGTGTCTTAATGAGTGTCTGAGTGAGTGAGTGTCTCAGTGAGTGTCTTAGTGAGTGAGTGAGTGAGTAGGTGAGTGACTAAGTGAGTGTCTGAGTGAGTGTCTGACTGAGTGAGTGTCTGAGTGAGTGAGTGTCTGAGTGAGTGTCTTAGTGAGTGTCTGAGTGAGTGAGTGAGTGTCTGAGTGTCTGAGTAAGTGAGTGTCTGAGTCAGTGAGTGTCTTAGTGAGTGTCTGAGTGAGTGAGTGTCTCAGTGAGTGCCTTAGTGAGTGAGTGAGTAGGTGAGTGACTAAGTGAGTGTCTGAGTAAGTGTCTGAGTGAGTGTCTTAGTGAGTGTCTAAGTGAGTGTCTGAGTGAGTGTCTTAGTGAGTGTCTAAGTGAGTGTCTGAGTGTGTGAGTGAGTGTCTTAGTGAGTGTCTAAGTAAGTGTCTGAGTGTGTGAGTGATTGTCTTAGTGAGTGTCTGAGTGAGTGAGTGCCTGAGTGTCTGAGTGAGTGAGTGAGTAGGTGAGTGTCTAAGTAAGTGTCTGAGTGAGTGAGTGTCTCAGTGAGTGTCTTAGTGTCTGAGTGAGTGTCTGTGTGAGTGTCTGTGTGAGTGTCTTAGTGAGTGTCTGAGTGAGTGTGTGAGTGAGTGTCTGAGTGAGTGAGCATCTGAGTGAATGAGTGTCTGAGTGAGTGTCTGTGTGAGTGTCTGAGTGAGTGTCTAAGTAAGTGTCTGAGTGTCTGAGTGAGTGTCTTAGTGAGTGTCTGAGTGAGTGAGTGTCTCAGTGAGTGTCTTAGTGAGTGAGTGAGTAAGTGAGTGACTAAGTGAGTGTCTGAGTGAGCGAGTGTCTGAGTGAGTGTCTAAGTAAGTGTCTGAGTGTCTGAGTGAGTGTCTGAGTGAGTGTCTGAGTGAGTGAGTGTCTCAGTGAGTACCTTAGTGAGTGAGTGAGTGAGTAGTGTCTCAGTGAGTGTCTTAGTGAGTGAGTGAGTAGGTGAGTGACTAAGTGAGTGTCTGAGTGAGTGAGTGTCTGAGTGAATGAGTGTCTGAGTGAGTGTCTTAGTGAGTGTCTGAGTGTCTCAGTGAGTGTCTTAGTGAGTGAGTAGGTGAGTGACTAAGTGAGTGTCTGAGTAAGTGTCTGAGTGAGTGTCTTAGTGAGTGTCTGAGTGAGTGAGTGAGTGTCTGAGTGAGTGTCTTAGTGAGTGTCTAAGTAAGTGTCTGAGTGTGTGAGTGAGTGTCTTAGTGAGTGTCTGAGTGAGTGGGTGTCTGAGTGAGTGTCTTAGTGAGTGTCTAAGTAAGTGTCTGAGTGTCTCAGTGAGTGTCTGAGTGAGTGAGTGTCTCAGTGACTGTCTTAGTGAGTGAGTGAGCAGGTGAGTGACTAAGTGAGTGTCTAAGTAAGTGTCTGAGTGTCTGAGTGAGTGTCTTAGTGAGTGTCTGAGTGAGTGAGTGTCTCAGTGAGTGTCTTAGTAAGTGAGTGAGTAGGTGAGTGACTAAGTGAGTGTCTAAGTAAGTGTCTGAGTGTGTGTCTTACTGAGTGAGTGAGTGTCTCAGTGAGTGTCTTAGTGTCTGAGTGAGTGTCTGTGTGAGTGTCTGTGTGAGTGTCTTAGTGAGTGTCTGAGTGAGTGTGTGAGTGAGTGTCTGAGTGAGTGAGTGTCTGAGTGAATCAGTGTCTGAGTGAGTGTCTGAGTGAGTGAGTGTCTCAGTGAGTGAGTGAGTGTCTCAGTGAGTGTCTGAGTGAGTGAGTGTCTCAGTGAGTGTCTTAGTGTCTGAGTGAGTGTCTTAGTGAGTGAGTGTCTGTGTGAGTGTCTGAGTGAGTGAGTGAGTGTCTGAGTGAGTGAGTGTCTGAGTGAGTGTCTGAGTGAGTGTCTGAGTAAGTGAGTGAGTGTCTGTGAGAGTGTCTGAGTGAGTGTCTGAGTGAGTGTCTGATTGAGTGAGTGTCTCAGTGAGTGTCAAAGTGAGTGTCTGAGTGATTGAGAGTGAGTGTCTGAGTGAGTGAATGTCTCAGTAAGTGTCTTAGTGAGTGTCTGAGTGAGTGTCTGAGTGAGTGAGTGTCTGAGTGAGTGTCTGAGTGAGTGAGTGTCTGAGTGAGTGAGTGTCTGAGTGAGTGTCTGAGTGAGTGAGTGTCTGAGTGAGTGAGTGAGTGTCTGAGTGTCTGAGTGAGTGTCTGAGTCAGTGAGTGTCTGAGTGAGTGTCTGAGTGAGTGAGTGTCTAAGTGAGTGAGTGTCTGAGTGAGTGTCTTAGTGAGTGTCTGAGTGAGTGAATGAGTGTCTGAGTGAGTGTCTGAGTGAGTGTCTGAGTGAGTGAGTGTCTGAGTGAGTGTCTGAGTGTATGAGTGAGTGAGTGTCTGAGTGAATGAGTGTCTGAGTGAGTGTCTGAGTGAGTGAGTGTCTGAGTGAGTGTCTTAGTGAGTGTCTGAGTGAGTGAATGAGTGTCTGAGTGAGTGAGTGTCTGAGTGAGTGTCTGAGTGAGTGTCTGAGTGAGTGAGTGTCTGAGTGAGTGTCTGAGTGAGTGTCTGAGTGAGTGAGTGTCTGAGTGAGTGTCTAAGTGAGTGAGTGTCTGAGTGAGTGAGTGTCTAAGTGAGTGTCTAAGTGAGTGAGTGTCTGAGTGAGTGTCTGAGTGAGTGTCTAAGTGAGTGAGTGTCTGAATGAGTGAGTGTCTGAGTGTCTGAGTGAGTGAGTGTCTAAGTGAGTGAGTGAGTGTCTGAGTGAGTGTCTGAGTGAGTGAGTATCTGAATGTCTGAGTGAGTGAGTGAGTGTCTGAGTGAGTGAGTGTCTAAGTGAGTGTCTAAGTGAGTGAGTGTCTGAGTGAGTGAGTGTCTAAGTGAGTGAGTGAGTGTCTGAGTGAGTGTCTGAGTGAGTGAGTGTCTCAGTGTCTGAGTGAGTGAGTGTCTAAGTGAGTGAGTGTCTGAGTGAGTGAGTGAGTGTCTAAGTGAGTGAGTGTCTGAGTGAGTGAGTGTCTAAGTGAGTGTCTAAGTGAGTGAGTGTCTGAGTGAGTGAGTGTCTAAGTGAGTGAGTGAGTGTCTGAGTGAGTGTCTGAGTGAGTGAGTGTCTCAGTGTCTAAGTGAGTGAGTGTCTAAGTGAGTGAGTGTCTAAGTGAGTGAGTGTCTAAGTGAGTGTCTGAGTGAGTGAGTGTCTAAGTGAGTGTCTAAGTGAGTGAGTGTCTAAGTGAGTGTCTGTCTAAGTGAGTGTCTGAGTGAGTGAGTGTCTTAAGTGAGTGTCTGAGTGAGTGAGTGTCTGAGTGAGTGTCTGTCTAAGTGAGTGTCTGAGTGAGTGTCTGAGTGAGTGAGTGTCTGAGTGAGTGAGTGTCTGAGTGAGTGAGTGTCTAAGTGACTGAGTGTCTAAGTGAGTGAGTGTCTGAGTGAGTGAGTGTCTAAGTGAGTGAGTGTCTGAGTGAGTGAGTGTCTGAGTGAGTGAGTGTCTGAGTGTCTGAGTGAGTGAGTGTCTGAGTGAGTGAGTGTCTCAGTGAGTGTCTGAGTGAGTGGGTGTCTAAGTGAGTGAGTGTCTAAGTGAGTGAGTGAGTGTCTCAGTGAGTGTCTAAGTGAGTGAGTGTCTGAATGAGTGAGTGTCTGAGTGTCCAAGTGAGTGATTGTCTGAGTGAGTGAGTGTCTGAGTGAGTGTCTGAGTGAGTGTCTGAGTGAGTGTCTATGTGAGTGTCTGAGTGAGTGTCTGTCTAAGTGAGTGTCTGAGTGAGTGTCTAAGTGAGTGAGTGTCTGAGTGAGTGTCTGAGTGAGTGTCTGAGTGAGTGTCTGTCTGAGTGAGTGAGTGTCTGAGTGAGTGTCTGAGTGAGTGTCTGAGTGAGCGTCTGAGTGAGTGAGTGTCTGAGTGAGTGTCTGTCTAAGTGAGTGTCTGAGTGAGTGTCTGAGTGAGTGAGTGTCTGAATGAGTGAGTGTCTGAGTGTCTGAGTGAGTGAGTGTCTAAGTGAGTGAGTGTCTGAGTGAGTGAGTGTCTAAGTGAGTGAGTGTATGAGTGAGTGAGTGTCTGAGTGAGTGAGTGTCTGAGTGAGTGTCTGAGTGAGTGAGTGTCTGAGTGAGTGTCTTAGTGAGTGTCTGAGTGAGTGAATGAGTGTCTGAGTGAGTGAGTGTCTGAGTGAGTGTCTGAGTGAGTGAGTGTCTGAGTGAGTCTCTGAGTGAGTGTCTGAGTGAGTGAGTGTATCAGTGAGTGTCTTAGTGAGTATCTGAGTGAGTGAATGTCTGAGTGAGTGAGTGTCTGAGTGAGTGTCTGTCTAAGTGAGTGTCTGAGTGTCTGTCTAAGTGAGTGTCTGAGTGAGTGTCTGAGTGAGTGAGTGTCTGAGTGAGTGAGTGTCTGAGTGAGTGAGTGTCTAAGTGACTGAGTGTCTAAGTGAGTGAGTGTCTGAGTGAGTGAGTGTCTAAGTGAGTGAGTGTCTGAGTGAGTGAGTGTCTGAGTGAGTGAGTGTCTGAGTGTCTGAGTGAGTGAGTGTCTGAGTGAGTGAGTGTCTCAGTGAGTGTCTGAGTGAGTGGGTGTCTAAGTGAGTGAGTGTCTAAGTGAGTGAGTGAGTGTCTCAGTGAGTGTCTAAGTGAGTGAGTGTCTGAATGAGTGAGTGTCTGAGTGTCCAAGTGAGTGATTGTCTGAGTGAGTGAGTGTCTGAGTGAGTGTCTGAGTGAGTGTCTGAGTGAGTGTCTATGTGAGTGTCTGAGTGAGTGTCTGTCTAAGTGAGTGTCTGAGTGAGTGTCTAAGTGAGTGAGTGTCTGAGTGAGTGTCTGAGTGAGTGTCTGAGTGAGTGTCTGTCTGAGTGAGTGAGTGTCTGAGTGAGTGTCTGAGTGAGTGTCTGAGTGAGCGTCTGAGTGAGTGAGTGTCTGAGTGAGTGTCTGTCTAAGTGAGTGTCTGAGTGAGTGTCTGAGTGAGTGAGTGTCTGAATGAGTGAGTGTCTGAGTGTCTGAGTGAGTGAGTGTCTAAGTGAGTGAGTGTCTGAGTGAGTGAGTGTCTAAGTGAGTGAGTGTATGAGTGAGTGAGTGTCTGAGTGAGTGAGTGTCTGAGTGAGTGTCTGAGTGAGTGAGTGTCTGAGTGAGTGTCTTAGTGAGTGTCTGAGTGAGTGAATGAGTGTCTGAGTGAGTGAGTGTCTGAGTGAGTGTCTGAGTGAGTGAGTGTCTGAGTGAGTCTCTGAGTGAGTGTCTGAGTGAGTGAGTGTATCAGTGAGTGTCTTAGTGAGTATCTGAGTGAGTGAATGTCTGAGTGAGTGTCTGAGTGAGTGTCTGAGTGAGTGAGTGTCTGAGTGAGTGTTTGAGTGTCTGAGTGAGTGTCTGAGTGAGTGAGTGAGTGAATGAGTGTCTAAGTGAGTGAGTGTCTGAGTGAGTGAGTGTCTGAGTGAGTGTCTGAGTGAGTGAGTGTCTGAGTGAGTGTCTTAGTGAGTGAGTGTCTGATTGAGTGAGTGAGTGTCTCAGTGAGTGTCTCAGTGAGTGTCTGAGTGAGTGAGTTTCTGAGTGAGTGAGTGAGTGTCTGAGTGTCTGAGTGAGTGAGTGTCTCAGTGAGTGAGTGAGTGTCTGAGTGAGTGTCTGTCTAAGTGAGTGTCTGAGTGAGTGTCTGAGTGAGTGAGTGTCTGAATGAGTGAGTGTCTGAGTGTCTGAGTGAGTGAGTGTCTAAGTGAGTGAGTGTCTGAGTGAGTGAGTGTCTAAGTGAGTGAGTGTATGAGTGAGTGAGTGTCTGAGTGAGTGAGTGTCTGAGTGAGTGTCTGAGTGAGTGAGTGTCTGAGTGAGTGTCTTAGTGAGTGTCTGAGTGAGTGAATGAGTGTCTGAGTGAGTGAGTGTCTGAGTGAGTGTCTGAGTGAGTGAGTGTCTGAGTGAGTCTCTGAGTGAGTGTCTGAGTGAGTGAGTGTATCAGTGAGTGTCTTAGTGAGTATCTGAGTGAGTGAATGTCTGAGTGAGTGTCTGAGTGAGTGTCTGAGTGAGTGAGTGTCTGAGTGAGTGTTTGAGTGTCTGAGTGAGTGTCTGAGTGAGTGAGTGAGTGAATGAGTGTCTAAGTGAGTGAGTGTCTGAGTGAGTGAGTGTCTGAGTGAGTGTCTGAGTGAGTGAGTGTCTGAGTGAGTGTCTTAGTGAGTGAGTGTCTGATTGAGTGAGTGAGTGTCTCAGTGAGTGTCTCAGTGAGTGTCTGAGTGAGTGAGTTTCTGAGTGAGTGAGTGAGTGTCTGAGTGTCTGAGTGAGTGAGTGTCTCAGTGAGTGAGTGAGTGAGTGTCTGAGTGAGTGTCTGAGTGATTGAGTATCTGAGTGTCTAAGTGAGTGAGTGTCTGAGTGAGTGAGTGTCTAAGTGAGTGTCTAAGTGAGTGAGTGTCTGAGTGAGTGAGTGTCTAAGTGAGTGAGTGAGTGTCTGAGTGAGTGTCTGAGTGAGTGTCTCAGTGTCTGAGTGAGTGAGTGTCTGAGTGAGTGAGTGTCTAAGTGAGTGAGTGTCTGAGTGAGTGTCTAAGTGAGTGTCTAAGTGAGTGAGTGTCTGAGTGAGTGAGTGTCTAAGTGAGTGAGTGTCTGAGTGAGTGTCTGAGTGAGTGTCTCAGTGTCTGAGTGAGTGAGTGTCTGAGTGAGTGAGTGTCTGAGTGAGTGTCTGAGTGAGTGTCTGAGTGAGTGAGTGTCTGAGTGAGTGTCTGAGTGAGTGTCTGAGTGAGTGAGTGTCTGAGTGAGTGTCTAAGTGAGTGAGTGTCTGAGTGAGTGAGTGTCTAAGTGAGTGTCTAAGTGAGTGAGTGTCTGAGTGAGTGTCTGAGTGAGTGTCTAAGTGAGTGAGTGTCTGAATGAGTGAGTGTCTGAGTGTCTGAGTGAGTGAGTGTCTAAGTGAGTGAGTGAGTGTCTGAGTGAGTGTCTGAGTGAGTGAGTATCTGAATGTCTGAGTGAGTGAGTGAGTGTCTGAGTGAGTGAGTGTCTAAGTGAGTGTCTAAGTGAGTGAGTGTCTGAGTGAGTGAGTGTCTAAGTGAGTGAGTGAGTGAGTGAGTGTCTGAGTGAGTGAGTGTCTCAGTGTCTGAGTGAGTGAGTGTCTAAGTGAGTGAGTGTCTGAGTGAGTGAGTGTCTAAGTGAGTGAGTGTCTGAGTGAGTGAGTGTCTAAGTGAGTGTCTAAGTGAGTGAGTGTCTGAGTGAGTGAGTGTCTAAGTGAGTGAGTGAGTGTCTGAGTGAGTGTCTGAGTGAGTGAGTGTCTCAGTGTCTAAGTGAGTGAGTGTCTAAGTGAGTGAGTGTCTAAGTGAGTGTCTGAGTGAGTGAGTGTCTAAGTGAGTGTCTAAGTGAGTGAGTGTCTAAGTGAGTGTCTGTCTAAGTGAGTGTCTGAGTGAGTGAGTGTCTTAAGTGAGTGTCTGTGTGAGTGAGTGTCTGAGTGAGTGTCTGTCTAAGTGAGTGTCTGAGTGAGTGTCTGAGTGAGTGTCTGAGTGAGTGTCTGAGTGAGTGAGTGTCTGAGTGAGTGAGTGTCTAAGTGAGTGAGTGTCTAAGTGAGTGAGTGTCTGAGTGAGTGAGTGTCTAAGTGAGTGAGTGTCTGAGTGAGTGAGTGTCTGAGTGAGTGAGTGTCTGAGTGTCTGAGTGAGTGAGTGTCTGAGTGAGTGAGTGTCTCAGTGAGTGTCTGAGTGAGTGGGTGTCTAAGTGAGTGAGTGTCTAAGTGAGTGAGTGAGTGTCTCAGTGAGTGTCTAAGTGAGTGAGTGTCTGAATGAGTGAGTGTCTGAGTGTCTAAGTGAGTGAGTGTCTGAGTGAGTGAGTGTCTGAGTGAGTGTCTGAGTGAGTGTCTATGTGAGTGTCTGAGTGAGTGTCTGTCTAAGTGAGTGTCTGAGTGAGTGTCTAAGTGAGTGAGTGTCTGAGTGAGTGTCTGAGTGAGTGTCTGAGTGAGTGTCTGTCTGAGTGAGTGAGTGTCTGAGTGAGTGTCTGAGTGAGTGTCTGAGTGAGCGTCTGAGTGAGTGAGTGTCTGAGTGAGTGTCTGTCTAAGTGAGTGTCTGAGTGAGTGTCTGAGTGAGTGAGTGTCTGAATGAGTGAGTGTCTGAGTGTCTGAGTGAGTGAGTGTCTAAGTGAGTGAGTGTCTGAGTGAGTGAGTGTCTAAGTGAGTGAGTGTATGAGTGAGTGAGTGTCTGAGTGAGTGAGTGTCTGAGTGAGTGTCTGAGTGAGTGAGTGTCTGAGTGAGTGTCTTAGTGAGTGTCTGAGTGAGTGAATGAGTGTCTGAGTGAGTGAGTGTCTGAGTGAGTGTCTGAGTGAGTGAGTGTCTGAGTGAGTCTCTGAGTGAGTGTCTGAGTGAGTGAGTGTATCAGTGAGTGTCTTAGTGAGTATCTGAGTGAGTGAATGTCTGAGTGAGTGTCTGAGTGAGTGTCTGAGTGAGTGAGTGTCTGAGTGAGTGTTTGAGTGTCTGAGTGAGTGTCTGAGTGAGTGAGTGAGTGAATGAGTGTCTAAGTGAGTGAGTGTCTGAGTGAGTGAGTGTCTGAGTGAGTGTCTGAGTGAGTGAGTGTCTGAGTGAGTGTCTTAGTGAGTGAGTGTCTGATTGAGTGAGTGAGTGTCTCAGTGAGTGTCTCAGTGAGTGTCTGAGTGAGTGAGTTTCTGAGTGAGTGTCTGAGTGTCTGAGTGTCTGAGTGAGTGAGTGTCTCAGTGAGTGAGTGAGTGAGTGTCTGAGTGAGTGTCTGAGTGATTGAGTATCTGAGTGTCTAAGTGAGTGAGTGTCTGAGTGAGTGAGTGTCTAAGTGAGTGTCTAAGTGAGTGAGTGTCTGAGTGAGTGAGTGTCTAAGTGAGTGAGTGAGTGTCTGAGTGAGTGTCTGAGTAAGTGTCTCAGTGTCTGAGTGAGTGAGTGTCTGAGTGAGTGAATGTCTAAGTGAGTGAGTGTCTGAGTGAGTGTCTAAGTGAGTGTCTAAGTGAGTGAGTGTCTGAGTGAGTGAGTGTCTAAGTGAGTGAGTGTCTGAGTGAGTGTCTGAGTGAGTGTCTCAGTGTCTGAGTGAGTGAGTGTCTAAGTGAGTGAGTGTCTAAGTGAGTGTCTAAGTGAGTGAGTGTCTAATTGAGTGAGTGTCTAAGTGAGTGTCTGAGTGAGTGAGTGTCTAAGTGAGTGTCTAAGTGAGTGAGTGTCTAAGTGAGTGTCTGAGTGAGTGAGTGTCTAAGTGAGTGTCTAAGTGAGTGAGTGAGTCTCTGAGTGGGTGAGTGTCTGAGTGAGTGTCTAAGTGAGTGAGTCTCTGAGTGAGTGTCTGAGTGAGTGTCTGAGTGAGTGAGTGTCTGAGTGAGTGAGTGTCTAAGTGAGTGAGTGTCTAAGTGAGTGAGTGAGTGTCTGAGTGAGTGAGTGTCTAAGTGAGTGAGTGTCTGAGTGAGTGAGTGTCTGAGTGAGTGAGTGTCTGAGTGTCTGAGTGAGTGAGTGTCTCAGTGAGTGTCTGAGTGAGTGAGTGTCTAAGTGAGTGAGTGTCTAAGTGAGTGAGTGTCTAAGTGAGTGTCTGAATGAGTGAGTGTCTGAGCGTCTGAGGGAGTGAGTGTCTGAGTGAGTGTCTGAGTGAGTGTCTGAGTGTCTAAGTGAGTGTCTAAGTGAGTTAGTGTCTGAGTGAGTGTCTGAGTGAGTGTCTAAGTGAGTGTCTAAGTGAGTGTCTAAGTGAGTGAGTGTCTGAGTGAGTGAGTGTCTGAGTGAGTGTCTGAGTGAGTGTCTGTCTGAGTGAGTGAGTGTCTGAGTGAGTGTCTGTCTAAGTGAGTGTCTGAGTGAGTGTCTAAGTGAGTGTCTGAGTGAGTGAGTGTGTGAGTGAGTGTCTGAATGAGTGTGTGAGTGAGTGTCTGAGTGAGTGTCTGTCTGAGGGAGTGAGTGTCTGAGTGAGTGTCTGAGTGAGTGTCTGAGTGTCTAAGTGAGTGTCTAAGTGAGTGAGTGTCTGAGTGAGTGAGTGTCTGAGTGAGTGTCTGAGTGAGTGTCTGTCTGAGTGAGTGAGTGTCTGAGTGAGTGTCTGTCTAAGTGAGTGTCTGAGTGAGTGTCTAAGTGAGTGTCTACGTGAGTGTCTAAGTGAGTGAGTGTCTGAGTGAGTGAGTGTCTGAGTGAGTGTCTGAGTGAGTGTCTGTCTGAGTGAGTGAGTGTCTGAGTGAGTGTGGTTCTAAGTGAGTGTCTGAGTGAGTGTCTAAGTGAGTGTCTGAGTGAGTGAGTGTGTGAGTGAGTGTCTGAGTGAGTGTGTGAGTGAGTGTCTGTCTGAGTGAGTGAGTGTCTGAGTGAGTCTCTGAGTGAGTGAGTCTCTGAGTGAGTCTCTGAGTGAGTGTCTGAGTGAGTGTCTGAGTGAGTGAGTCTCTGAGTGAGTGTCTGAGTGAGTGTCTGAGTGAGTCTCTGAGTGAGTGAGTGTCTGAGTGAGTGAGTGTCTGAGTGAGTGTCTGTCTAAGTGAGTGAGTGTCTGAGTGATTGTCTGAGTGAGTGTCTGAGTGAGTGTCTAAGTGAGTGTCTGAGTTAGTGTCTGAGTGAGTGTCTAAGTGAGTGTCTGAGTGAGTGGCTGAGTGAGTGTCTGTCTAAGTGAGTGAGTGAGTGTCTGAGTGAGTGAGTGTCTGAGTGAGTGAGTGTCTAAGTGAGTGTCTGTCTAAGTGAGTGAGTGTCTAAGTGAGTGTCTGAGTGAGTGAGTGTCTAAGTGAGTGTCTAAGTGAGTGAGTGTCTAAGTGAGTGTCTGAGTGAGTGAGTCTCTGAGTGAGTCTCTGAGTGAGTCTCTGACTGAGTGAGTCTCTGAGTGAGTCTCTGAGTGAGTCTCTGACTGAGTGAGTCTCTGAGTGAGCCTCTGAGTGAGTCTCTTAGTGAGTGAGTCTCTGAGTGAGTCTCTGAGTGAGTCTCTGAGTGAGTGAGTCTCTGAGTGAGTGAGTGTCTGAGTGAGTGTCTGAGTGAGTCTCTGAGTGAGTCTCTGAGTGAGTGAGTGTCTGAGTGAGTGAGTCTCTGAGTGAGTCTCTGAGTGAGTCTCTGAGTGAGTCTCTGAGTGAGTGAGTCTCTGAGTGAGTCTCTGAGTGAGTCTCTGAGTGAGTGAGTCTCTGAGTGTGTCTCTGAATGAGTCTCTGAGTGAGTGAGTCTCTGAGTGAGTCTCTGAGTGAGTCTCTGAGTGAGTTTCTGAGTGAGTGAGTCTCTGAGTGAGTCTCTGAGTGAGTCTCTGAGTGAGTGAGTCTCTGAGTGAGTCTCTGAGTGAGTGAGTGTCTGAGTGAGTGAGTGTCTGAGTGAGTGAGTGTCTGAGTGAGTGTCTGAGTGAGTCTCTGAGTGAGTCTCTGAGTGAGTCTCTGAGTGAGTGAGTGTCTGAGTGAGTGAGTCTCTGAGTGAGTCTCTGAGTGAGTCTCTGAGTGAGTGAGTCTCTGAGTGAGTCTCTGAGTGAGTCTCTGAGTGAGTGAGTCTCTGAGTGTGTCTCTGAATGAGTCTCTGAGTGAGTGAGTCTCTGAGTGAGTCTCTGAGTGAGTCTCTGAGTGAGTTTCTGAGTGAGTGAGTCTCTGAGTGAGTCTCTGAGTGAGTCTCTGAGTGAGTGAGTCTCTGAGTGAGTCTCTGAGTGAGTGAGTGTCTGAGTGAGTGTCTGAGTGAGTGAGTGTCTGAGTGAGTGAGTGTCTGAGTGAGTGTCTGAGTGAGTGAGTGTCTGAGTGAGTGAGTGAGTGTCTGAGTGTCTGAGTGAGTGTCTGAGTCAGTGAGTGTCTGAGTGAGTGTCTGAGTGAGTGAGTGTCTAAGTGAGTGAGTGTCTGAGTGAGTGTCTTAGTGAGTGTCTGAGTGAGTGAATGAGTGTCTGAGTGAGTGTCTGAGTGAGTGTCTGAGTGAGTGAGTGTCTGAGTGAGTGTCTGAGTGTATGAGTGAGTGAGTGTCTGAGTGAATGAGTGTCTGAGTGAGTGTCTGAGTGAGTGAGTGTCTGAGTGAGTGTCTTAGTGAGTGTCTGAGTGAGTGAATGAGTGTCTGAGTGAGTGAGTGTCTGAGTGAGTGTCTGAGTGAGTGTCTGAGTGAGTGAGTGTCTGAGTGAGTGTCTGAGTGAGTGTCTGAATGAGTGAGTGTCTGAGTGAGTGTCTAAGTGAGTGAGTGTCTGAGTGAGTGAGTGTCTAAGTGAGTGCCTAAGTGAGTGAGTGTCTGAGTGAGTGTCTGAATGAGTGAGTGTCTGAGTGTCTGAGTGAGTGAGTGTCTAAGTGAGTGAGTGAGTGTCTGAGTGAGTGTATGAGTGAGTGAGTATCTGAATGTCTGAGTGAGTGAGTGAGTGTCTGAGTGAGTGAGTGTCTAAGTGAGTGTCTAAGTGAGTGAGTGTCTGAGTGAGTGAGTGTCTAAGTGAGTGAGTGAGTGAGTGTCTGAGTGAGTGTCTGAGTGAGTGAGTGTCTCAGTGTCTGAGTGAGTGAGTGTCTAAGTGAGTGAGTGTCTGAGTGAGTGAGTGTCTAAGTGAGTGAGTGTCTGAGTGAGTGAGTGTCTAAGTGAGTGTCTAAGTGAGTGAGTGTCTGAGTGAGTGAGTGTCTAAGTGAGTGAGAGTGTCTGAGTGAGTGTCTGAGTGAGTGAGTGTCTCAGTGTCTAAGTGAGTGAGTGTCTAAGTGAGTGAGTGTCTAAGTGAGTGAGTGTCTAAGTGAGTGTCTGAGTGAGTGAGTGTCTAAGTGAGTGTCTAAGTGAGTGAGTGTCTAAGTGAGTGTCTGTCTAAGTGAGTGTCTGAGTGAGTGAGTGTCTTAAGTGAGTGTCTGAGTGAGTGAGTGTCTGAGTGAGTGTCTGTCTAAGTGAGTGTCTGAGTGAGTGTCTGAGTGAGTGTCTGAGTGAGTGTCTGAGTGAGTGAGTGTCAGAGTGAGTGAGTGTCTAAGTGAGTGAGTGTCTAAGTGAGTGAGTGTCTGAGTGAGTGAGTGTCTAAGTGAGTGAGTGTCTGAGTGAGTGAGTGTCTGAGTGAGTGAGTGTCTGAGTGTCTGAGTGAGTGAGTGTCTGAGTGAGTGAGTGTCTCAGTGAGTGTCTGAGTGAGTGGGTGTCTAAGTGAGTGAGTGTCTAAGTGAGTGAGTGAGTGTCTCAGTGAGTGTCTAAGTGAGTGAGTGTCTGAATGAGTGAGTGTCTGAGTGTCTAAGTGAGTGAGTGTCTGAGTGAGTGAGTGTCTGAGTGAGTGTCTGAGTGAGTGTCTGAGTGAGTGTCTATGTGAGTGTCTGAGTGAGTGTCTGTCTAAGTGAGTGTCTGAGTGAGTGTCTAAGTGAGTGAGTGTCTGAGTGAGTGTCTGAGTGAGTGTCTGTCTGAGTGAGTGAGTGTCTGAGTGAGTGTCTGAGTGAGTGTCTGAGTGAGCGTCTGAGTGAGTGAGTGTCTGAGTGAGTGTCTGTCTAAGTGAGTGTCTGAGTGAGTGTCTGAGTGAGTGAGTGTCTGAATGAGTGAGTGTCTGAGTGTCTGAGTGAGTGAGTGTCTAAGTGAGTGAGTGTATGAGTGAGTGAGTGTCTGAGTGAGTGAGTGTCTGAGTGAGTGTCTGAGTGAGTGAGTGTCTGAGTGAGTGTCTTAGTGAGTGTCTGAGTGAGTGAATGAGTGTCTGAGTGAGTGAGTGTCTGAGTGAGTGTCTGAGTGAGTGAGTGTCTGAGTGAGTCTCTGAGTGAGTGTCTGAGTGAGTGAGTGTATCAGTGAGTGTCTTAGTGAGTATCTGAGTGAGCGAATGTCTGAGTGAGTGTCTGAGTGAGTGTCTGAGTGAGTGAGTGTCTGAGTGAGTGTTTGAGTGTCTGAGTGAGTGTCTGAGTGAGTGAGTGAGTGAATGAGTGTCTAAGTGAGTGAGTGTCTGAGTGAGTGAGTGAGTGTCTGAGTGAGTGTCTGAGTGAGTGAGTGTCTGAGTGAGTGTCTTAGTGAGTGAGTGTCTGATTGAGTGAGTGAGTGTCTCAGTGAGTGTCTCAGTGAGTGTCTGAGTGAGTGAGTTTCTGAGTGAGTGTCTGAGTGAGTGAGTGTCTGAGTGAGTGTCTAAGTGTCTGTGTGAGTGTCTGAGTGAGTGAGTGTCTGAGTGAGTGTCTGAGTGAGTGAGTGTCTGAGTGTCTGAGTGAGTGAGTGTCTCAGTGAGTGAGTGAGTGAGTGTCTGAGTGAGTGTCTGAGTGATTGAGTATCTGAGTGTCTAAGTGAGTGAGTGTCTGAGTGAGTGAGTGTCTAAGTGAGTGTCTAAGTGAGTGAGTGTCTGAGTGAGTGAGTGTCTAAGTGAGTGAGTGAGTGTCTGAGTGAGTGTCTGAGTGAGTGTCTCAGTGTCTGAGTGAGTGAGTGTCTGAGTGAGTGTGTGTCTAAGTGAGTGAGTGTCTGAGTGAGTGTCTAAGTGAGTGTCTAAGTGAGTGAGTGTCTGAGTGAGTGAGTGTCTAAGTGAGTGAGTGTCTGAGTGAGTGTCTGAGTGAGTGTCTCAGTGTCTGAGTGAGTGAGTGTCTAAGTGAGTGAGTGTCTAAGTGAGTGTCTAAGTGAGTGAGTGTCTAATTGAGTGAGTGTCTAAGTGAGTGTCTGAGTGAGTGAGTGTCTAAGTGAGTGTCTAAGTGAGTGAGTGTCTAAGTGAGTGTCTGAGTGAGTGAGTGTCTAAGTGAGTGTCTAAGTGAGTGAGTGAGTCTCTGAGTGGGTGAGTGTCTGAGTGAGTGTCTAAGTGAGTGAGTCTCTGAGTGAGTGTCTGAGTGAGTGTCTGAGTGAGTGTCTGAGTGAGTGAGTGTCTGAGTGAGTGAGTGTCTAAGTGAGTGAGTGTCTAAGTGAGTGAGTGAGTGTCTGAGTGAGTGAGTGTCTAAGTGAGTGAGTGTCTGAGTGAGTGAGTGTCTGAGTGAGTGAGTGTCTGAGTGTCTGAGTGAGTGAGTGTCTCAGTGAGTGTCTGAGTGAGTGAGTGTCTAAGTGAGTGAGTGTCTAAGTGAGTGAGTGTCTAAGTGAGTGAGTGAGTGAGTGTCTGAGTGAGTGTCTGAATGAGTGAGTGTCTGAGCGTCTGAGGGAGTTAGTGTCTGAGTGAGTGTCTGAGTGAGTGTCTGAGTGTCTAAGTGAGTGTCTAAGTGAGTTAGTGTCTGAGTGAGTGTCTGAGTGAGTGTCTAAGTGAGTGTCTAAGTGAGTGTCTAAGTGAGTGAGTGTCTGAGTGAGTGAGTGTCTGAGTGAGTGTCTGAGTGAGTGTCTGTCTGAGTGAGTGAGTGTCTGAGTGAGTGTCTGTCTAAGTGAGTGTCTGAGTGAGTGTCTAAGTGAGTGTCTGAGTGAGTGAGTGTGTGAGTGAGTGTCTGAGTGAGTGTGTGAGTGAGTGTCTGAGTGAGTGTCTGTCTGAGGGAGTGAGTGTCTGAGTGAGTGTCTGAGTGAGTGTCTGAGTGTCTAAGTGAGTGAGTGTCTGAGTGAGTGAGTGTCTGAGTGAGTGTCTGAGTGAGTGTCTGTCTGAGTGAGTGAGTGTCTGAGTGAGTGTCTGTCTAAGTGAGTGTCTGAGTGAGTGTCTAAGTGAGTGTCTACGTGAGTGTCTAAGTGAGTGAGTGTCTGAGTGAGTGAGTGTCTGAGTGAGTGTCTGAGTGAGTGTCTGTCTGAGTGAGTGAGTGTCTGAGTGAGTGTGGTTCTAAGTGAGTGTCTGAGTGAGTGTCTAAGTGAGTGTCTGAGTGAGTGTGTGAGTGAGTGTCTGAGTGAGTGTGTGAGTGAGTGTCTGTCTGAGTGAGTGAGTGTCTGAGTGAGTCTCTGAGTGAGTGAGTCTCTGAGTGAGTCTCTGAGTGAGTGTCTGAGTGAGTGTCTGAGTGAGTGAGTCTCTGAGTGAGTGTCTGAGTGAGTGTCTGAGTGAGTCTCTGAGTGAGTGAGTGTCTGAGTGAGTGAGTGTCTGAGTGAGTGTCTGTCTAAGTGAGTGAGTGTCTGAGTGATTGTCTGAGTGAGTGTCTGAGTGAGTGTCTAAGTGAGTGTCTGAGTTAGTTTCTGAGTGAGTGTCTAAGTGAGTGTCTGAGTGAGTGGCTGAGTGAGTGTCTGTCTAAGTGAGTGAGTGAGTGTCTGAGTGAGTGAGTGTCTGAGTGAGTGAGTGTCTAAGTGAGTGTCTGTCTAAGTGAGTGAGTGTCTAAGTGAGTGTCTGAGTGAGTGAGTTTCTAAGTGAGTGTCTAAGTGAGTGAGTGTCTAAGTGAGTGTCTGAGTGAGTGAGTCTCTGAGTGAGTCTCTGAGTGAGTCTCTGACTGAGTGAGTCTCTGAGTGAGTCTCTGAGTGAGTCTCTGACTGAGTGAGTCTCTGAGTGAGCCTCTGAGTGAGTCTCTGAGTGAGTGAGTCTCTGAGTGAGTGAGTGTCTGAGTGAGTGTCTGTCTAAGTGAGTGTCTGAGTGAGTGTCTGAGTGAGTGAGTGTCTGAATGAGTGAGTGTCTGAGTGTCTGAGTGAGTGAGTGTCTAAGTGAGTGAGTGTCTGAGTGAGTGAGTGTCTAAGTGAGTGAGTGTATGAGTGAGTGAGTGTCTGAGTGAGTGAGTGTCTGAGTGAGTGTCTGAGTGAGTGAGTGTCTGAGTGAGTGTCTTAGTGAGTGTCTGAGTGAGTGAATGAGTGTCTGAGTGAGTGAGTGTCTGAGTGAGTGTCTGAGTGAGTGAGTGTCTGAGTGAGTCTCTGAGTGAGTGTCTGAGTGAGTGAGTGTATCAGTGAGTGTCTTAGTGAGTATCTGAGTGAGTGAATGTCTGAGTGAGTGTCTGAGTGTCTGAGTGAGTGTCTGAGTGAGTGAGTGAGTGAATGAGTGTCTAAGTGAGTGAGTGTCTGAGTGAGTGAGTGTCTGAGTGAGTGTCTGAGTGAGTGAGTGTCTGAGTGAGTGTCTTAGTGAGTGAGTGTCTGATTGAGTGAGTGAGTGTCTCAGTGAGTGTCTCAGTGAGTGTCTGAGTGAGTGAGTTTCTGAGTGAGTGAGTGAGTGTCTGAGTGTCTGAGTGAGTGAGTGTCTGAGTGAGTGAGTGTCTAAGTGAGTGAGTGAGTGTCTGAGTGAGTGTCTGAGTGAGTGTCTCAGTGTCTGAGTGAGTGAGTGTCTGAGTGAGTGAGTGTCTAAGTGAGTGAGTGTCTGAGTGAGTGTCTAAGTGAGTGTCTAAGTGAGTGAGTGTCTGAGTGAGTGAGTGTCTAAGTGAGTGAGTGTCTGAGTGAGTGTCTGAGTGAGTGTCTCAGTGTCTGAGTGAGTGAGTGTCTGAGTAAGTGAGTGTCTGAGTGAGTGTCTGAGTGAGTGTCTGAGTGAGTGAGTGTCTGAGTGAGTGTCTGAGTGAGTGTCTGAGTGAGTGAGTGTCTGAGTGAGTGTCTAAGTGAGTGAGTGTCTGAGTGAGTGAGTGTCTAAGTGAGTGTCTAAGTGAGTGAGTGTCTGAGTGAGTGTCTGAGTGAGTGTCTAAGTGAGTGAGTGTCTGAATGAGTGAGTGTCTGAGTGTCTGAGTGAGTGAGTGTCTAAGTGAGTGAGTGAGTGTCTGAGTGAGTGTCTGAGTGAGTGAGTATCTGAATGTCTGAGTGAGTGAGTGAGTGTCTGAGTGAGTGAGTGTCTAAGTGAGTGTCTAAGTGAGTGAGTGTCTGAGTGAGTGAGTGTCTAAGTGAGTGAGTGAGTGAGTGAGTGTCTGAGTGAGTGAGTGTCTCAGTGTCTGAGTGAGTGAGTGTCTAAGTGAGTGAGTGTCTGAGTGAGTGAGTGTCTAAGTGAGTGAGTGTCTGAGTGAGTGAGTGTCTAAGTGAGTGTCTAAGTGAGTGAGTGTCTGAGTGAGTGAGTGTCTAAGTGAGTGAGTGAGTGTCTGAGTGAGTGTCTGAGTGAGTGAGTGTCTCAGTGTCTAAGTGAGTGAGTGTCTAAGTGAGTGAGTGTCTAAGTGAGTGTCTGAGTGAGTGAGTGTCTAAGTGAGTGTCTAAGTGAGTGAGTGTCTAAGTGAGTGTCTGTCTAAGTGAGTGTCTGAGTGAGTGAGTGTCTTAAGTGAGTGTCTGTGTGAGTGAGTGTCTGAGTGAGTGTCTGTCTAAGTGAGTGTCTGAGTGAGTGTCTGAGTGAGTGTCTGAGTGAGTGTCTGAGTGAGTGTCTGAGTGAGTGAGTGTCTAAGTGAGTGAGTGTCTAAGTGAGTGAGTGTCTGAGTGAGTGAGTGTCTAAGTGAGTGAGTGTCTGAGTGAGTGAGTGTCTGAGTGAGTGAGTGTCTGAGTGTCTGAGTGAGTGAGTGTCTGAGTGAGTGAGTGTCTCAGTGAGTGTCTGAGTGAGTGGGTGTCTAAGTGAGTGAGTGTCTAAGTGAGTGAGTGAGTGTCTCAGTGAGTGTCTAAGTGAGTGAGTGTCTGAATGAGTGAGTGTCTGAGTGTCTAAGTGAGTGAGTGTCTGAGTGAGTGAGTGTCTGAGTGAGTGTCTGAGTGAGTGTCTATGTGAGTGTCTGAGTGAGTGTCTGTCTAAGTGAGTGTCTGAGTGAGTGTCTAAGTGAGTGAGTGTCTGAGTGAGTGTCTGAGTGAGTGTCTGAGTGAGTGTCTGTCTGAGTGAGTGAGTGTCTGAGTGAGTGTCTGAGTGAGTGTCTGAGTGAGCGTCTGAGTGAGTGAGTGTCTGAGTGAGTGTCTGTCTAAGTGAGTGTCTGAGTGAGTGTCTGAGTGAGTGAGTGTCTGAATGAGTGAGTGTCTGAGTGTCTGAGTGAGTGAGTGTCTAAGTGAGTGAGTGTCTGAGTGAGTGAGTGTCTAAGTGAGTGAGTGTATGAGTGAGTGAGTGTCTGAGTGAGTGAGTGTCTGAGTGAGTGTCTGAGTGAGTGAGTGTCTGAGTGAGTGTCTTAGTGAGTGTCTGAGTGAGTGAATGAGTGTCTGAGTGAGTGAGTGTCTGAGTGAGTGTCTGAGTGAGTGAGTGTCTGAGTGAGTCTCTGAGTGAGTGTCTGAGTGAGTGAGTGTATCAGTGAGTGTCTTAGTGAGTATCTGAGTGAGTGAATGTCTGAGTGAGTGTCTGAGTGAGTGTCTGAGTGAGTGAGTGTCTGAGTGAGTGTTTGAGTGTCTGAGTGAGTGTCTGAGTGAGTGAGTGAGTGAATGAGTGTCTAAGTGAGTGAGTGTCTGAGTGAGTGAGTGTCTGAGTGAGTGTCTGAGTGAGTGAGTGTCTGAGTGAGTGTCTTAGTGAGTGAGTGTCTGATTGAGTGAGTGAGTGTCTCAGTGAGTGTCTCAGTGAGTGTCTGAGTGAGTGAGTTTCTGAGTGAGTGTCTGAGTGTCTGAGTGTCTGAGTGAGTGAGTGTCTCAGTGAGTGAGTGAGTGAGTGTCTGAGTGAGTGTCTGAGTGATTGAGTATCTGAGTGTCTAAGTGAGTGAGTGTCTGAGTGAGTGAGTGTCTAAGTGAGTGTCTAAGTGAGTGAGTGTCTGAGTGAGTGAGTGTCTAAGTGAGTGAGTGAGTGTCTGAGTGAGTGAATGTCTAAGTGAGTGAGTGTCTGAGTGAGTGTCTAAGTGAGTGTCTAAGTGAGTGAGTGTCTGAGTGAGTGAGTGTCTAAGTGAGTGAGTGTCTGAGTGAGTGTCTGAGTGAGTGTCTCAGTGTCTGAGTGAGTGAGTGTCTAAGTGAGTGAGTGTCTAAGTGAGTGTCTAAGTGAGTGAGTGTCTAATTGAGTGAGTGTCTAAGTGAGTGTCTGAGTGAGTGAGTGTCTAAGTGAGTGTCTAAGTGAGTGAGTGTCTAAGTGAGTGTCTGAGTGAGTGAGTGTCTAAGTGAGTGTCTAAGTGAGTGAGTGAGTCTCTGAGTGGGTGAGTGTCTGAGTGAGTGTCTAAGTGAGTGAGTCTCTGAGTGAGTGTCTGAGTGAGTGTCTGAGTGAGTGTCTGAGTGAGTGAGTGTCTGAGTGAGTGAGTGTCTAAGTGAGTGAGTGTCTAAGTGAGTGAGTGAGTGTCTGAGTGAGTGAGTGTCTAAGTGAGTGAGTGTCTGAGTGAGTGAGTGTCTGAGTGAGTGAGTGTCTGAGTGTCTGAGTGAGTGAGTGTCTCAGTGAGTGTCTGAGTGAGTGAGTGTCTAAGTGAGTGAGTGTCTAAGTGAGTGAGTGTCTAAGTGAGTGAGTGAGTGTCTGAGTGAGTGTCTGAATGAGTGAGTGTCTGAGCGTCTGAGGGAGTGAGTGTCTGAGTGAGTGTCTGAGTGAGTGTCTGAGTGTCTAAGTGAGTGTCTAAGTGAGTTAGTGTCTGAGTGAGTGTCTGAGTGAGTGTCTAAGTGAGTGTCTAAGTGAGTGTCTAAGTGAGTGAGTGTCTGAGTGAGTGAGTGTCTGAGTGAGTGTCTGAGTGAGTGTCTGTCTGAGTGAGTGAGTGTCTGAGTGAGTGTCTGTCTAAGTGAGTGTCTGAGTGAGTGTCTAAGTGAGTGTCTGAGTGAGTGAGTGTGTGAGTGAGTGTCTGAATGAGTGTGTGAGTGAGTGTCTGAGTGAGTGTCTGTCTGAGGGAGTGAGTGTCTGAGTGAGTGTCTGAGTGAGTGTCTGAGTGTCTAAGTGAGTGTCTAAGTGAGTGAGTGTCTGAGTGAGTGAGTGTCTGAGTGAGTGTCTGAGTGAGTGTCTGTCTGAGTGAGTGAGTGTCTGAGTGAGTGTCTGTCTAAGTGAGTGTCTGAGTGAGTGTCTAAGTGAGTGTCTACGTGAGTGTCTAAGTGAGTGAGTGTCTGAGTGAGTGAGTGTCTGAGTGAGTGTCTGAGTGAGTGTCTGTCTGAGTGAGTGAGTGTCTGAGTGAGTGTGGTTCTAAGTGAGTGTCTGAGTGAGTGTCTAAGTGAGTGTCTGAGTGAGTGAGTGTGTGAGTGAGTGTCTGAGTGAGTGTGTGAGTGAGTGTCTGTCTGAGTGAGTGAGTGTCTGAGTGAGTCTCTGAGTGAGTGAGTCTCTGAGTGAGTCTCTGAGTGAGTGTCTGAGTGAGTGTCTGAGTGAGTGAGTCTCTGAGTGAGTGTCTGAGTGAGTGTCTGAGTGAGTCTCTGAGTGAGTGAGTGTCTGAGTGAGTGAGTGTCTGAGTGAGTGTCTGTCTAAGTGAGTGAGTGTCTGAGTGATTGTCTGAGTGAGTGTCTGAGTGAGTGTCTAAGTGAGTGTCTGAGTTAGTGTCTGAGTGAGTGTCTAAGTGAGTGTCTGAGTGAGTGGCTGAGTGAGTGTCTGTCTAAGTGAGTGAGTGAGTGTCTGAGTGAGTGAGTGTCTGAGTGAGTGAGTGTCTAAGTGAGTGTCTGTCTAAGTGAGTGAGTGTCTAAGTGAGTGTCTGAGTGAGTGAGTGTCTAAGTGAGTGTCTAAGTGAGTGAGTGTCTAAGTGAGTGTCTGAGTGAGTGAGTCTCTGAGTGAGTCTCTGAGTGAGTCTCTGACTGAGTGAGTCTCTGAGTGAGTCTCTGAGTGAGTCTCTGACTGAGTGAGTCTCTGAGTGAGCCTCTGAGTGAGTCTCTGAGTGAGTGAGTCTCTGAGTGAGTCTCTGAGTGAGTCTCTGAGTGAGTGAGTCTCTGAGTGAGTGAGTGTCTGAGTGAGTGTCTGAGTGAGTCTCTGAGTGAGTCTCTGAGTGAGTCTCTGAGTGAGTGAGTGTCTGAGTGAGTGAGTCTCTGAGTGAGTCTCTGAGTGAGTCTCTGAGTGAGTCTCTGAGTGAGTGAGTCTCTGAGTGAGTCTCTGAGTGAGTCTCTGAGTGAGTGAGTCTCTGAGTGAGTCTCTGAGTGAGTTTCTGAGTGAGTGAGTCTCTGAGTGAGTCTCTGAGTGAGTCTCTGAGTGAGTGAGTCTCTGAGTGAGTCTCTGAGTGAGTGAGTGTCTGAGTGAGTGAGTGTCTGAGTGAGTGAGTGTCTGAGTGAGTGTCTGAGTGAGTCTCTGAGTGAGTCTCTGAGTGAGTCTCTGAGTGAGTGAGTGTCTGAGTGAGTGAGTCTCTGAGTGAGTCTCTGAGTGAGTCTCTGAGTGAGTGAGTCTCTGAGTGAGTCTCTGAGTGAGTCTCTGAGTGAGTGAGTCTCTGAGTGTGTCTCTGAATGAGTCTCTGAGTGAGTGAGTCTCTGAGTGAGTCTCTGAGTGAGTCTCTGAGTGAGTTTCTGAGTGAGTGAGTCTCTGAGTGAGTCTCTGAGTGAGTCTCTGAGTGAGTGAGTCTCTGAGTGAGTCTCTGAGTGAGTCTCTGAGTGAGTGAGTCTCTGAGTGAGTGAGTGTCTGAGTGAGTGTCTGAGTGAGTCTCTGAGTGAGTCTCTGAGTGAGTCTCTGAGTGAGTGAGTGTCTGAGTGAGTGAGTCTCTGAGTGAGTCTCTGAGTGAGTCTCTGAGTGAGTCTCTGAGTGAGTGAGTCTCTGAGTGAGTCTCTGAGTGAGTCTCTGAGTGAGTGAGTCTCTGAGTGAGTCTCTGAGTGAGTTTCTGAGTGAGTGAGTCTCTGAGTGAGTCTCTGAGTGAGTCTCTGAGTGAGTGAGTCTCTGAGTGAGTCTCTGAGTGAGTGAGTGTCTGAGTGAGTGAGTGTCTGAGTGAGTGAGTGTCTGAGTGAGTGTCTGAGTGAGTCTCTGAGTGAGTCTCTGAGTGAGTCTCTGAGTGAGTGAGTGTCTGAGTGAGTGAGTCTCTGAGTGAGTCTCTGAGTGAGTCTCTGAGTGAGTGAGTCTCTGAGTGAGTCTCTGAGTGAGTCTCTGAGTGAGTGAGTCTCTGAGTGTGTCTCTGAATGAGTCTCTGAGTGAGTGAGTCTCTGAGTGAGTCTCTGAGTGAGTCTCTGAGTGAGTTTCTGAGTGAGTGAGTCTCTGAGTGAGTCTCTGAGTGAGTCTCTGAGTGAGTGAGTCTCTGAGTGAGTCTCTGAGTGAGTGAGTGTCTGAGTGAGTGTCTGAGTGAGTGAGTGTCTGAGTGAGTGAGTGTCTGAGTGAGTGTCTGAGTGAGTGAGTGTCTGAGTGAGTGAGTGAGTGTCTGAGTGTCTGAGTGAGTGTCTGAGTCAGTGAGTGTCTGAGTGAGTGTCTGAGTGAGTGAGTGGCTAAGTGAGTGAGTGTCTGAGTGAGTGTCTTAGTGAGTGTCTGAGTGAGTGAATGAGTGTCTGAGTGAGTGTCTCAGTGAGTGTCTGAGTGAGTGAGTGTCTGAGTGAGTGTCTGAGTGTATGAGTGAGTGAGTGTCTGAGTGAATGAGTGTCTGAGTGAGTGTCTGAGTGAGTGAGTGTCTGAGTGAGTGTCTTAGTGAGTGTCTGAGTGAGTGAATGAGTGTCTGAGTGAGTGAGTGTCTGAGTGAGTGTCTGAGTGAGTGTCTGAGTGAGTGAGTGTCTGAGTGAGTGTCTGAGTGAGTGTCTGAATGAGTGAGTGTCTGAGTGAGTGTCTAAGTGAGTGAGTGTCTGAGTGAGTGAGTGTCTAAGTGAGTGTCTAAGTGAGTGAGTGTCTGAGTGAGTGTCTGAATGAGTGAGTGTCTGAGTGTCTGAGTGAGTGAGTGTCTAAGTGAGTGAGTGAGTGTCTGAGTGAGTGTATGAGTGAGTGAGTATCTGAATGTCTGAGTGAGTGAGTGAGTGTCTGAGTGAGTGAGTGTCTAAGTGAGTGTCTAAGTGAGTGAGTGTCTGAGTGAGTGAGTGTCTAAGTGAGTGAGTGAGTGAGTGTCTGAGTGAGTGTCTGAGTGAGTGAGTGTCTCAGTGTCTGAGTGAGTGAGTGTCTAAGTGAGTGAGTGTCTGAGTGAGTGAGTGTCTAAGTGAGTGAGTGTCTGAGTGAGTGAGTGTCTAAGTGAGTGTCTAAGTGAGTGAGTGTCTGAGTGAGTGAGTGTCTAAGTGAGTGAGAGTGTCTGAGTGAGTGTCTGAGTGAGTGAGTGTCTCAGTGTCTAAGTGAGTGAGTGTCTAAGTGAGTGAGTGTCTAAGTGAGTGAGTGTCTAAGTGAGTGTCTGAGTGAGTGAGTGTCTAAGTGAGTGTCTAAGTGAGTGAGTGTCTAAGTGAGTGTCTGTCTAAGTGAGTGTCTGAGTGAGTGAGTGTCTTAAGTGAGTGTCTGAGTGAGTGAGTGTCTGAGTGAGTGTCTGTCTAAGTGAGTGTCTGAGTGAGTGTCTGAGTGAGTGTCTGAGTGAGTGTCTGAGTGAGTGAGTGTCAGAGTGAGTGAGTGTCTAAGTGAGTGAGTGTCTAAGTGAGTGAGTGTCTGAGTGAGTGAGTGTCTAAGTGAGTGAGTGTCTGAGTGAGTGAGTGTCTGAGTGAGTGAGTGTCTGAGTGTCTGAGTGAGTGAGTGTCTGAGTGAGTGAGTGTCTCAGTGAGTGTCTGAGTGAGTGGGTGTCTAAGTGAGTGAGTGTCTAAGTGAGTGAGTGAGTGTCTCAGTGAGTGTCTAAGTGAGTGAGTGTCTGAATGAGTGAGTGTCTGAGTGTCTAAGTGAGTGAGTGTCTGAGTGAGTGAGTGTCTGAGTGAGTGTCTGAGTGAGTGTCTGAGTGAGTGAGTGTCTGAGTGAGTGTCTTAGTGAGTGTCTGAGTGAGTGAATGAGTGTCTGAGTGAGTGAGTGTCTGAGTGAGTGTCTGAGTGAGTGAGTGTCTGAGTGAGTCTCTGAGTGAGTGTCTGAGTGAGTGAGTGTATCAGTGAGTGTCTTAGTGAGTATCTGAGTGAGCGAATGTCTGAGTGAGTGTCTGAGTGAGTGTCTGAGTGAGTGAGTGTCTGAGTGAGTGTCTTAGTGAGTGTCTGAGTGAGTGAATGAGTGTCTGAGTGAGTGAGTGTCTGAGTGAGTGAGTGTATGAGTGAGTGAGTGTCTAAGTGAGTGAGTGTATGAGTGAGTGAGTGTCTGAGTGAGTGAGTGTCTGAGTGAGTGTCTGAGTGAGTGAGTGTCTGAGTGAGTGTCTTAGTGAGTGTCTGAGTGAGTGAATGAGTGTCTGAGTGAGTGAGTGTCTGAGTGAGTGTCTGAGTGAGTGAGTGTCTGAGTGAGTCTCTGAGTGAGTGTCTGAGTGAGTGAGTGTATCAGTGAGTGTCTTAGTGAGTATCTGAGTGAGCGAATGTCTGAGTGAGTGTCTGAGTGAGTGTCTGAGTGAGTGAGTGTCTGAGTGAGTGTTTGAGTGTCTGAGTGAGTGTCTGAGTGAGTGAGTGAGTGAATGAGTGTCTAAGTGAGTGAGTGTCTGAGTGAGTGAGTGAGTGTCTGAGTGAGTGTCTGAGTGAGTGAGTGTCTGAGTGAGTGGCTGAGTGAGTGTCTGTCTAAGTGAGTGAGTGAGTGTCTGAGTGAGTGAGTGTCTGAGTGAGTGAGTGTCTAAGTGAGTGTCTGTCTAAGTGAGTGAGTGTCTAAGTGAGTGTCTGAGTGAGTGAGTGTCTAAGTGAGTGTCTAAGTGAGTGAGTGTCTAAGTGAGTGTCTGAGTGAGTGAGTCTCTGAGTGAGTCTCTGAGTGAGTCTCTGACTGAGTGAGTCTCTGAGTGAGTCTCTGAGTGAGTCTCTGACTGAGTGAGTCTCTGAGTGAGCCTCTGAGTGAGTCTCTGAGTGAGTGAGTCTCTGAGTGAGTCTCTGAGTGAGTCTCTGAGTGAGTGAGTCTCTGAGTGAGTGAGTGTCTGAGTGAGTGTCTGAGTGAGTCTCTGAGTGAGTCTCTGAGTGAGTCTCTGAGTGAGTGAGTGTCTGAGTGAGTGAGTCTCTGAGTGAGTCTCTGAGTGAGTCTCTGAGTGAGTCTCTGAGTGAGTGAGTCTCTGAGTGAGTCTCTGAGTGAGTCTCTGAGTGAGTGAGTCTCTGAGTGTGTCTCTGAATGAGTCTCTGAGTGAGTGAGTCTCTGAGTGAGTCTCTGAGTGAGTCTCTGAGTGAGTTTCTGAGTGAGTGAGTCTCTGAGTGAGTCTCTGAGTGAGTCTCTGAGTGAGTGAGTCTCTGAGTGAGTCTCTGAGTGAGTGAGTGTCTGAGTGAGTGAGTGTCTGAGTGAGTGAGTGTCTGAGTGAGTGTCTGAGTGAGTCTCTGAGTGAGTCTCTGAGTGAGTCTCTGAGTGAGTGAGTGTCTGAGTGAGTGAGTCTCTGAGTGAGTCTCTGAGTGAGTCTCTGAGTGAGTGAGTCTCTGAGTGAGTCTCTGAGTGAGTCTCTGAGTGAGTGAGTCTCTGAGTGTGTCTCTGAATGAGTCTCTGAGTGAGTGAGTCTCTGAGTGAGTCTCTGAGTGAGTCTCTGAGTGAGTTTCTGAGTGAGTGAGTCTCTGAGTGAGTCTCTGAGTGAGTCTCTGAGTGAGTGAGTCTCTGAGTGAGTCTCTGAGTGAGTGAGTGTCTGAGTGAGTGTCTGAGTGAGTGAGTGTCTGAGTGAGTGAGTGTCTGAGTGAGTGTCTGAGTGAGTGAGTGTCTGAGTGAGTGAGTGAGTGTCTGAGTGTCTGAGTGAGTGTCTGAGTCAGTGAGTGTCTGAGTGAGTGTCTGAGTGAGTGAGTGGCTAAGTGAGTGAGTGTCTGAGTGAGTGTCTTAGTGAGTGTCTGAGTGAGTGAATGAGTGTCTGAGTGAGTGTCTCAGTGAGTGTCTGAGTGAGTGAGTGTCTGAGTGAGTGTCTGAGTGTATGAGTGAGTGAGTGTCTGAGTGAATGAGTGTCTGAGTGAGTGTCTGAGTGAGTGAGTGTCTGAGTGAGTGTCTTAGTGAGTGTCTGAGTGAGTGAATGAGTGTCTGAGTGAGTGAGTGTCTGAGTGAGTGTCTGAGTGAGTGTCTGAGTGAGTGAGTGTCTGAGTGAGTGTCTGAGTGAGTGTCTGAATGAGTGAGTGTCTGAGTGAGTGTCTAAGTGAGTGAGTGTCTGAGTGAGTGAGTGTCTAAGTGAGTGTCTAAGTGAGTGAGTGTCTGAGTGAGTGTCTGAATGAGTGAGTGTCTGAGTGTCTGAGTGAGTGAGTGTCTAAGTGAGTGAGTGAGTGTCTGAGTGAGTGTATGAGTGAGTGAGTATCTGAATGTCTGAGTGAGTGAGTGAGTGTCTGAGTGAGTGAGTGTCTAAGTGAGTGTCTAAGTGAGTGAGTGTCTGAGTGAGTGAGTGTCTAAGTGAGTGAGTGAGTGAGTGTCTGAGTGAGTGTCTGAGTGAGTGAGTGTCTCAGTGTCTGAGTGAGTGAGTGTCTAAGTGAGTGAGTGTCTGAGTGAGTGAGTGTCTAAGTGAGTGAGTGTCTGAGTGAGTGAGTGTCTAAGTGAGTGTCTAAGTGAGTGAGTGTCTGAGTGAGTGAGTGTCTGAGTGAGTGTCTGAGTGAGTGAGTGTCTGAGTGAGTCTCTGAGTGAGTGTCTGAGTGAGTGAGTGTATCAGTGAGTGTCTTAGTGAGTATCTGAGTGAGCGAATGTCTGAGTGAGTGTCTGAGTGAGTGTCTGAGTGAGTGAGTGTCTGAGTGAGTGTCTTAGTGAGTGTCTGAGTGAGTGAATGAGTGTCTGAGTGAGTGAGTGTCTGAGTGAGTGAGTGTATGAGTGAGTGAGTGTCTAAGTGAGTGAGTGTATGAGTGAGTGAGTGTCTGAGTGAGTGAGTGTCTGAGTGAGTGTCTGAGTGAGTGAGTGTCTGAGTGAGTGTCTTAGTGAGTGTCTGAGTGAGTGAATGAGTGTCTGAGTGAGTGAGTGTCTGAGTGAGTGTCTGAGTGAGTGAGTGTCTGAGTGAGTCTCTGAGTGAGTGTCTGAGTGAGTGAGTGTATCAGTGAGTGTCTTAGTGAGTATCTGAGTGAGCGAATGTCTGAGTGAGTGTCTGAGTGAGTGTCTGAGTGAGTGAGTGTCTGAGTGAGTGTTTGAGTGTCTGAGTGAGTGTCTGAGTGAGTGAGTGAGTGAATGAGTGTCTAAGTGAGTGAGTGTCTGAGTGAGTGAGTGAGTGTCTGAGTGAGTGTCTGAGTGAGTGAGTGTCTGAGTGAGTGGCTGAGTGAGTGTCTGTCTAAGTGAGTGAGTGAGTGTCTGAGTGAGTGAGTGTCTGAGTGAGTGAGTGTCTAAGTGAGTGTCTGTCTAAGTGAGTGAGTGTCTAAGTGAGTGTCTGAGTGAGTGAGTGTCTAAGTGAGTGTCTAAGTGAGTGAGTGTCTAAGTGAGTGTCTGAGTGAGTGAGTCTCTGAGTGAGTCTCTGAGTGAGTCTCTGACTGAGTGAGTCTCTGAGTGAGTCTCTGAGTGAGTCTCTGACTGAGTGAGTCTCTGAGTGAGCCTCTGAGTGAGTCTCTGAGTGAGTGAGTCTCTGAGTGAGTCTCTGAGTGAGTCTCTGAGTGAGTGAGTCTCTGAGTGAGTGAGTGTCTGAGTGAGTGTCTGAGTGAGTCTCTGAGTGAGTCTCTGAGTGAGTCTCTGAGTGAGTGAGTGTCTGAGTGAGTGAGTCTCTGAGTGAGTCTCTGAGTGAGTCTCTGAGTGAGTCTCTGAGTGAGTGAGTCTCTGAGTGAGTCTCTGAGTGAGTCTCTGAGTGAGTGAGTCTCTGAGTGTGTCTCTGAATGAGTCTCTGAGTGAGTGAGTCTCTGAGTGAGTCTCTGAGTGAGTCTCTGAGTGAGTTTCTGAGTGAGTGAGTCTCTGAGTGAGTCTCTGAGTGAGTCTCTGAGTGAGTGAGTCTCTGAGTGAGTCTCTGAGTGAGTGAGTGTCTGAGTGAGTGAGTGTCTGAGTGAGTGAGTGTCTGAGTGAGTGTCTGAGTGAGTCTCTGAGTGAGTCTCTGAGTGAGTCTCTGAGTGAGTGAGTGTCTGAGTGAGTGAGTCTCTGAGTGAGTCTCTGAGTGAGTCTCTGAGTGAGTGAGTCTCTGAGTGAGTCTCTGAGTGAGTCTCTGAGTGAGTGAGTCTCTGAGTGTGTCTCTGAATGAGTCTCTGAGTGAGTGAGTCTCTGAGTGAGTCTCTGAGTGAGTCTCTGAGTGAGTTTCTGAGTGAGTGAGTCTCTGAGTGAGTCTCTGAGTGAGTCTCTGAGTGAGTGAGTCTCTGAGTGAGTCTCTGAGTGAGTGAGTGTCTGAGTGAGTGTCTGAGTGAGTGAGTGTCTGAGTGAGTGAGTGTCTGAGTGAGTGTCTGAGTGAGTGAGTGTCTGAGTGAGTGAGTGAGTGTCTGAGTGTCTGAGTGAGTGTCTGAGTCAGTGAGTGTCTGAGTGAGTGTCTGAGTGAGTGAGTGGCTAAGTGAGTGAGTGTCTGAGTGAGTGTCTTAGTGAGTGTCTGAGTGAGTGAATGAGTGTCTGAGTGAGTGTCTCAGTGAGTGTCTGAGTGAGTGAGTGTCTGAGTGAGTGTCTGAGTGTATGAGTGAGTGAGTGTCTGAGTGAATGAGTGTCTGAGTGAGTGTCTGAGTGAGTGAGTGTCTGAGTGAGTGTCTTAGTGAGTGTCTGAGTGAGTGAATGAGTGTCTGAGTGAGTGAGTGTCTGAGTGAGTGTCTGAGTGAGTGTCTGAGTGAGTGAGTGTCTGAGTGAGTGTCTGAGTGAGTGTCTGAATGAGTGAGTGTCTGAGTGAGTGTCTAAGTGAGTGAGTGTCTGAGTGAGTGAGTGTCTAAGTGAGTGTCTAAGTGAGTGAGTGTCTGAGTGAGTGTCTGAATGAGTGAGTGTCTGAGTGTCTGAGTGAGTGAGTGTCTAAGTGAGTGAGTGAGTGTCTGAGTGAGTGTATGAGTGAGTGAGTATCTGAATGTCTGAGTGAGTGAGTGAGTGTCTGAGTGAGTGAGTGTCTAAGTGAGTGTCTAAGTGAGTGAGTGTCTGAGTGAGTGAGTGTCTAAGTGAGTGAGTGAGTGAGTGTCTGAGTGAGTGTCTGAGTGAGTGAGTGTCTCAGTGTCTGAGTGAGTGAGTGTCTAAGTGAGTGAGTGTCTGAGTGAGTGAGTGTCTAAGTGAGTGAGTGTCTGAGTGAGTGAGTGTCTAAGTGAGTGTCTAAGTGAGTGAGTGTCTGAGTGAGTGAGTGTCTAAGTGAGTGAGAGTGTCTGAGTGAGTGTCTGAGTGAGTGAGTGTCTCAGTGTCTAAGTGAGTGAGTGTCTAAGTGAGTGAGTGTCTAAGTGAGTGAGTGTCTAAGTGAGTGTCTGAGTGAGTGAGTGTCTAAGTGAGTGTCTAAGTGAGTGAGTGTCTAAGTGAGTGTCTGTCTAAGTGAGTGTCTGAGTGAGTGAGTGTCTTAAGTGAGTGTCTGAGTGAGTGAGTGTCTGAGTGAGTGTCTGTCTAAGTGAGTGTCTGAGTGAGTGTCTGAGTGAGTGTCTGAGTGAGTGTCTGAGTGAGTGAGTGTCAGAGTGAGTGAGTGTCTAAGTGAGTGAGTGTCTGAGTGAGTGAGTGTCTAAGTGAGTGAGTGTCTGAGTGAGTGAGTGTCTGAGTGAGTGAGTGTCTGAGTGTCTGAGTGAGTGAGTGTCTGAGTGAGTGAGTGTCTCAGTGAGTGTCTGAGTGAGTGGGTGTCTAAGTGAGTGAGTGTCTAAGTGAGTGAGTGAGTGTCTCAGTGAGTGTCTAAGTGAGTGAGTGTCTGAATGAGTGAGTGTCTGAGTGTCTAAGTGAGTGAGTGTCTGAGTGAGTGAGTGTCTGAGTGAGTGTCTGAGTGAGTGTCTGAGTGAGTGAGTGTCTGAGTGAGTGTCTTAGTGAGTGTCTGAGTGAGTGAATGAGTGTCTGAGTGAGTGAGTGTCTGAGTGAGTGTCTGAGTGAGTGAGTGTCTGAGTGAGTCTCTGAGTGAGTGTCTGAGTGAGTGAGTGTATCAGTGAGTGTCTTAGTGAGTATCTGAGTGAGCGAATGTCTGAGTGAGTGTCTGAGTGAGTGTCTGAGTGAGTGAGTGTCTGAGTGAGTGTCTTAGTGAGTGTCTGATTGAGTGAATGAGTGTCTGAGTGAGTGAGTGTCTGAGTGAGTGAGTGTATGAGTGAGTGAGTGTCTAAGTGAGTGAGTGTATGAGTGAGTGAGTGTCTGAGTGAGTGAGTGTCTGAGTGAGTGTCTGAGTGAGTGAGTGTCTGAGTGAGTGTCTTAGTGAGTGTCTGAGTGAGTGAATGAGTGTCTGAGTGAGTGAGTGTCTGAGTGAGTGTCTGAGTGAGTGAGTGTCTGAGTGAGTCTCTGAGTGAGTGTCTGAGTGAGTGAGTGTATCAGTGAGTGTCTTAGTGAGTATCTGAGTGAGCGAATGTCTGAGTGAGTGTCTGAGTGAGTGTCTGAGTGAGTGAGTGTCTGAGTGAGTGTTTGAGTGTCTGAGTGAGTGTCTGAGTGAGTGAGTGAGTGAATGAGTGTCTAAGTGAGTGAGTGTCTGAGTGAGTGAGTGAGTGTCTGAGTGAGTGTCTGAGTGAGTGAGTGTCTGAGTGAGTGTCTTAGTGAGTGAGTGTCTGATTGAGTGAGTGAGTGTCTCAGTGAGTGTCTCAGTGAGTGTCTGAGTGAGTGAGTTTCTGAGTGAGTGTCTGAGTGAGTGAGTGTCTGAGTGAGTGTCTAAGTGTCTGTGTGAGTGTCTGAGTGAGTGAGTGTCTGAGTGAGTGTCTGAGTGAGTGAGTGTCTGAGTGTCTGAGTGAGTGAGTGTCTCAGTGAGTGAGTGAGTGAGTGTCTGAGTGAGTGTCTGAGTGATTGAGTATCTGAGTGTCTAAGTGAGTGAGTGTCTGAGTGAGTGAGTGTCTAAGTGAGTGTCTAAGTGAGTGAGTGTCTGAGTGAGTGAGTGTCTAAGTGAGTGAGTGAGTGTCTGAGTGAGTGTCTGAGTGAGTGTCTCAGTGTCTGAGTGAGTGAGTGTCTGAGTGAGTGTGTGTCTAAGTGAGTGAGTGTCTGAGTGAGTGTCTAAGTGAGTGTCTAAGTGAGTGAGTGTCTGAGTGAGTGAGTGTCTAAGTGAGTGAGTGTCTGAGTGAGTGTCTGAGTGAGTGTCTCAGTGTCTGAGTGAGTGAGTGTCTAAGTGAGTGAGTGTCTAAGTGAGTGTCTAAGTGAGTGAGTGTCTAATTGAGTGAGTGTCTAAGTGAGTGTCTGAGTGAGTGAGTGTCTAAGTGAGTGTCTAAGTGAGTGAGTGTCTAAGTGAGTGTCTGAGTGAGTGAGTGTCTAAGTGAGTGTCTAAGTGAGTGAGTGAGTCTCTGAGTGGGTGAGTGTCTGAGTGAGTGTCTAAGTGAGTGAGTCTCTGAGTGAGTGTCTGAGTGAGTGTCTGAGTGAGTGTCTGAGTGAGTGAGTGTCTGAGTGAGTGAGTGTCTAAGTGAGTGAGTGTCTAAGTGAGTGAGTGAGTGTCTGAGTGAGTGAGTGTCTAAGTGAGTGAGTGTCTGAGTGAGTGAGTGTCTGAGTGAGTGAGTGTCTGAGTGTCTGAGTGAGTGAGTGTCTCAGTGAGTGTCTGAGTGAGTGAGTGTCTAAGTGAGTGAGTGTCTAAGTGAGTGAGTGTCTAAGTGAGTGAGTGAGTGAGTGTCTGAGTGAGTGTCTGAATGAGTGAGTGTCTGAGCGTCTGAGGGAGTTAGTGTCTGAGTGAGTGTCTGAGTGAGTGTCTGAGTGTCTAAGTGAGTGTCTAAGTGAGTTAGTGTCTGAGTGAGTGTCTGAGTGAGTGTCTAAGTGAGTGTCTAAGTGAGTGTCTAAGTGAGTGAGTGTCTGAGTGAGTGAGTGTCTGAGTGAGTGTCTGAGTGAGTGTCTGTCTGAGTGAGTGAGTGTCTGAGTGAGTGTCTGTCTAAGTGAGTGTCTGAGTGAGTGTCTAAGTGAGTGTCTGAGTGAGTGAGTGTGTGAGTGAGTGTCTGAGTGAGTGTGTGAGTGAGTGTCTGAGTGAGTGTCTGTCTGAGGGAGTGAGTGTCTGAGTGAGTGTCTGAGTGAGTGTCTGAGTGTCTAAGTGAGTGAGTGTCTGAGTGAGTGAGTGTCTGAGTGAGTGTCTGAGTGAGTGTCTGTCTGAGTGAGTGAGTGTCTGAGTGAGTGTCTGTCTAAGTGAGTGTCTGAGTGAGTGTCTAAGTGAGTGTCTACGTGAGTGTCTAAGTGAGTGAGTGTCTGAGTGAGTGAGTGTCTGAGTGAGTGTCTGAGTGAGTGTCTGTCTGAGTGAGTGAGTGTCTGAGTGAGTGTGGTTCTAAGTGAGTGTCTGAGTGAGTGTCTAAGTGAGTGTCTGAGTGAGTGTGTGAGTGAGTGTCTGAGTGAGTGTGTGAGTGAGTGTCTGTCTGAGTGAGTGAGTGTCTGAGTGAGTCTCTGAGTGAGTGAGTCTCTGAGTGAGTCTCTGAGTGAGTGTCTGAGTGAGTGTCTGAGTGAGTGAGTCTCTGAGTGAGTGTCTGAGTGAGTGTCTGAGTGAGTCTCTGAGTGAGTGAGTGTCTGAGTGAGTGAGTGTCTGAGTGAGTGTCTGTCTAAGTGAGTGAGTGTCTGAGTGATTGTCTGAGTGAGTGTCTGAGTGAGTGTCTAAGTGAGTGTCTGAGTTAGTTTCTGAGTGAGTGTCTAAGTGAGTGTCTGAGTGAGTGGCTGAGTGAGTGTCTGTCTAAGTGAGTGAGTGAGTGTCTGAGTGAGTGAGTGTCTGAGTGAGTGAGTGTCTAAGTGAGTGTCTGTCTAAGTGAGTGAGTGTCTAAGTGAGTGTCTGAGTGAGTGAGTGTCTAAGTGAGTGTCTAAGTGAGTGAGTGTCTAAGTGAGTGTCTGAGTGAGTGAGTCTCTGAGTGAGTCTCTGAGTGAGTCTCTGACTGAGTGAGTCTCTGAGTGAGTCTCTGAGTGAGTCTCTGACTGAGTGAGTCTCTGAGTGAGCCTCTGAGTGAGTCTCTGAGTGAGTGAGTCTCTGAGTGAGTCTCTGAGTGAGTCTCTGAGTGAGTCTCTGAGTGAGTGAGTCTCTGAGTGAGTGAGTGTCTGAGTGAGTGTCTGAGTGAGTCTCTGAGTGAGTCTCTGAGTGAGTCTCTGAGTGAGTGAGTGTCTGAGTGAGTGAGTCTCCGAGTGAGTCTCTGAGTGAGTCTCTGAGTGAGTCTCTGAGTGAGTGAGTCTCTGAGTGAGTCTCTGAGTGAGTCTCTGAGTGAGTGAGTCTCTGAGTGTGTCTCTGAATGAGTCTGTGAGTGAGTGAGTCTCTGAGTGAGTCTCTGAGTGAGTCTCTGAGTGAGTTTCTGAGTGAGTGAGTGTCTGAGTGAGTGAGTGTCTAAGTGAGTGAGTGTCTGAGTGAGTGTCTGAGTGAGTGTCTCAGTGTCTGAGTGAGTGAGTGTCTAAGTGAGTGAGTGTCTAAGTGAGTGTCTAAGTGAGTGAGTGTCTAATTGAGTGAGTGTCTAAGTGAGTGTCTGAGTGAGTGAGTGTCTAAGTGAGTGTCTAAGTGAGTGAGTGTCTAAGTGAGTTTCTGAGTGAGTGAGTGTCTAAGTGAGTGTCTAAGTGAGTGAGTGAGTCTCTGAGTGGGTGAGTGTCTGAGTGAGTGTCTAAGTGAGTGAGTCTCTGAGTGAGTGTCTGAGTGAGTGTCTGAGTGAGTGTCTGAGTGAGTGAGTGTCTGAGTGAGTGAGTGTCTAAGTGAGTGAGTGTCTAAGTGAGTGAGTGAGTGTCTGAGTGAGTGAGTGTCTAAGTGAGTGAGTGTCTGAGTGAGTGAGTGTCTGATTGAGTGAGTGTCTGAGTGTCTGAGTGAGTGAGTGTCTCAGTGAGTGTCTGAGTGAGTGAGTGTCTAAGTGAGTGAGTGTCTAAGTGAGTGAGTGTCTAAGTGAGTGAGTGAGTGTCTGAGTGAGTGTCTGAATGAGTGAGTGTCTGAGCGTCTGAGGGAGTGAGTGTCTGAGTGAGTGTCTGAGTGAGTGTCTAAGTGAGTGTCTAAGTGAGTTAGTGTCTGAGTGAGTGTCTGAGTGAGTGTCTAAGTGAGTGTCTAAGTGAGTGTCTAAGTGAGTGAGTGTCTGAGTGAGTGAGTGTCTGAGTGAGTGTCTGAGTGAGTGTCTGTCTGAGTGAGTGAGTGTCTGAGTGAGTGTCTGTCTAAGTGAGTGTCTGAGTGAGTGTCTAAGTGAGTGTCTGAGTGAGTGAGTGTGTGAGTGAGTGTCTGAGTGAGTGTGTGAGTGAGTGTCTGAGTGAGTGTCTGTCTGAGGGAGTGAGTGTCTGAGTGAGTGTCTGAGTGAGTGTCTGAGTGTCTAAGTGAGTGTCTAAGTGAGTGAGTGTCTGAGTGAGTGAGTGTCTGAGTGAGTGTCTGAGTGAGTGTCTGTCTGAGTGAGTGAGTGTCTGAGTGAGTGTCTGTCTAAGTGAGTGTCTGAGTGAGTGTCTAAGTGAGTGTCTACGTGAGTGTCTAAGTGAGTGAGTGTCTGAGTGAGTGAGTGTCTGAGTGAGTGTCTGAGTGAGTGTCTGTCTGAGTGAGTGAGTGTCTGAGTGAGTGTGGTTCTAAGTGAGTGTCTGAGTGAGTGTCTAAGTGAGTGTCTGAGTGAGTGAGTGTGTGAGTGAGTGTCTGAGTGAGTGTGTGAGTGAGTGTCTGTCTGAGTGAGTGAGTGTCTGAGTGAGTCTCTGAGTGAGTGAGTCTCTGAGTGAGTCTCTGAGTGAGTGTCTGAGTGAGTGTCTGAGTGAGTGAGTCTCTGAGTGAGTGTCTGAGTGAGTGTCTGAGTGAGTCTCTGAGTGAGTGAGTGTCTGAGTGAGTGAGTGTCTGAGTGAGTGTCTGTCTAAGTGAGTGAGTGTCTGAGTGATTGTCTGAGTGAGTGTCTGAGTGAGTGTCTAAGTGAGTGTCTGAGTTAATTTCTGAGTGAGTGTCTAAGTGAGTGTCTGAGTGAGTGGCTGAGTGAGTGTCTGTCTAAGTGAGTGAGTGAGTGTCTGAGTGAGTGAGTGTCTGAGTGAGTGAGTGTCTAAGTGAGTGTCTGTCTAAGTGAGTGAGTGTCTAAGTGAGTGTCTGAGTGAGTGAGTGTCTAAGTGAGTGTCTAAGTGAGTGAGTGTCTAAGTGAGTGTCTGAGTGAGTGAGTCTCTGAGTGAGTCTCTGAGTGAGTCTCTGACTGAGTGAGTCTCTGAGTGAGTCTCTGAGTGAGTCTCTGACTGAGTGAGTCTCTGAGTGAGCCTCTGAGTGAGTCTCTGAGTGAGTGAGTCTCTGAGTGAGTCTCTGAGTGAGTCTCTGAGTGAGTCTCTGAGTGAGTCTCTGAGTGAGTGAGTCTCTGAGTGAGTGAGTGTCTGAGTGAGTGTCTGAGTGAGTCTCTGAGTGAGTCTCTGAGTGAGTCTCTGAGTGAGTGAGTGTCTGAGTGAGTGAGTCTCTGAGTGAGTCTCTGAGTGAGTCTCTGAGTGAGTCTCTGAGTGAGTGCGTCTCTGAGTGAGTCTCTGAGTGAGTCTCTGAGTGAGTGAGTCTCTGAGTGTGTCTCTGAATGAGTCTCTGAGTGAGTGAGTCTCTGAGTGAGTCTCTGAGTGAGTCTCTGAGTGAGTTTCTGAGTGAGTGAGTCTCTGAGTGAGTCTCTGAGTGAGTCTCTGAGTGAGTGAGTCTCTGAGTGAGTCTCTGAGTGAGTGAGTGTCTGAGTGAGTGAGTGTCTGAGTGAGTGAGTGTCTGAGTGAGTGTCTGAGTGAGTCTCTGAGTGAGTCTCTGAGTGAGTCTCTGAGTGAGTGAGTGTCTGAGTGAGTGAGTCTCTGAGTGAGTCTCTGAGTGAGTCTCTGAGTGAGTGAGTCTCTGAGTGAGTCTCTGAGTGAGTCTCTGAGTGAGTGAGTCTCTGAGTGTGTCTCTGAATGAGTCTCTGAGTGAGTGAGTGTCTGAGTGAGTGAGTCTCTGAGTGAGTCTCTGAGTGAGTCTCTGACTGAGTGAGTCTCTGAGTGAGTCTCTGAGTGAGTCTCTGACTGAGTGAGTCTCTGAGTGAGCCTCTGAGTGAGTCTCTGAGTGAGTGAGTCTCTGAGTGAGTCTCTGAGTGAGTCTCTGAGTGAGTCTCTGAGTGAGTCTCTGAGTGAGTGAGTCTCTGAGTGAGTGAGTGTCTGAGTGAGTGTCTGAGTGAGTCTCTGAGTGAGTCTCTGAGTGAGTCTCTGAGTGAGTGAGTGTCTGAGTGAGTGAGTCTCTGAGTGAGTCTCTGAGTGAGTCTCTGAGTGAGTCTCTGAGTGAGTGAGTCTCTGAGTGAGTCTCTGAGTGAGTCTCTGAGTGAGTGAGTCTCTGAGTGTGTCTCTGAATGAGTCTCTGAGTGAGTGAGTCTCTGAGTGAGTCTCTGAGTGAGTCTCTGAGTGAGTTTCTGAGTGAGTGAGTCTCTGAGTGAGTCTCTGAGTGAGTCTCTGAGTGAGTGAGTCTCTGAGTGAGTCTCTGAGTGAGTGAGTGTCTGAGTGAGTGAGTGTCTGAGTGAGTGAGTGTCTGAGTGAGTGTCTGAGTGAGTCTCTGAGTGAGTCTCTGAGTGAGTCTCTGAGTGAGTGAGTGTCTGAGTGAGTGAGTCTCTGAGTGAGTCTCTGAGTGAGTCTCTGAGTGAGTGAGTCTCTGAGTGAGTCTCTGA
>NW_027423182.1:52500-156330 GCF_048934315.1 Petromyzon marinus
CACAAAGTGGGGATGACCCTGCTGAGGCTGCGGTGCCTCAAATATTGTCTGAGGTGCCATGTGTTGAGGAAGTACTGAAGTCGATCCAGAGCTTGAGACCAGGAAAGGCACCGGGTAGAGATGATCTCCCAAGCGGAATGCTGAGGGAGGGTGGCGTTTGTGCACAGACTGCCCTATATGACATCATAACAACAGTCTGGACCACTGGACGGGTTCCAGAGGATTGGAAGGATGCCCTGCACAGACTGTAACAACTACAGGGGCATCTCACTCCTCAGTGTGCCGGGAAAGGTCCTGGAAAAGATTATTCAACATCGCCTTGCCAGGCACGCTGAGGAGAGGCTTGCGGAACCCCAATGTGGTTTCGGAAAGGGCTGTCCTGCACAGATGCCATATTTTCTGTCCGTCTGCTACAGCAGAGGTGTAGGGAATTCCAACAAGACCTACATCTCTGCTTTATTGACCTGGTCAAGGCCTATGATACCATCAGTAGGCCTGGGCTCTGGGTTGTTCTTCGTGCTTTTGGAGTCCCTGACCCGCTGCTCACGATCATTAAGGACCTTCATGGGTAAAACTACATGGCCGGGAGTCAGAGCCATTCCCTGTACACCTTGGGGTCCAACAGGGATGTCCTCTGGCTCCCACATTATTTAACATCTATTTCGACCACATAGTTCGTGACGCCTTCAATAGCTGTTCCGTAGGAATTGCAATCTGGTACAGCTACAATGGGAGGCTGATCGATGCCCGGGTACGGTCAAGGGATGGCTCCCTATTGCTCAACCATGTTATGTATGCCGATGATTTGGTAATTGCTGCTCACTCAGAGGAGGAGTTGGAGACGCTGCTGCTGAGACTGGAGCGTGCCACTAAGAGGTGGGGCCTTACCATCAGCCCCACCAAAACTAAGCACCTGCCTGGGTTGTTTGTACCATCGGACACTCCACTCCCAATTGGTGATAGGGCAGTTGTAGAGAGAGTGGAGAGTTTCCCATACCTGGGCAGTGTGCTCATGACCGGCTTCGGTTTAACAGCAGAGGTCTCACTCCGAATCAGTCGAGCGGCAATATCTTTTCATCGGTTGCGTAACGCTGTGTGGAAGCTACCTGGTCTGTCGCTCCGCACTAAGCTTCAGGTCTTCTCGGCCACGGTCATTCCCTCCCTTCTCTACGCTTGCGAAACGTGGACCCCCCTAATGGAACATCTTCGCCGGTTAGAAACATTTAGGCTGGCCTGCCTTCAGGTCTAGAGAAGAGATGGAGTGATGTGGTACAGGCGGACGTGGAGCTGAGTGGACTTGCCGATGACTGGTACCAGTGGTGTCAAGATCGGCCTCTGTGGAGGAGGCTCGTGAAGGACGCTGCTATTGGGCAGTTGGAGGCAGTCGCCCTCCAACAACAACGGAGGGCGGAGGAGCGGCGCTCACAACAGCGAGCGGAGCGCCGGGTGGCTAAAGCACAGCAGGTTGGCACAGTAGGGGGGCACAGGTGGTGCATCAGCCAGTCATCTTAGTCAGTCGACCCGTGGCACCTGGGTCTGCCCCGTGACCTCCTGCCAGCGGGCGTTCGACACTTCACGTGGCCTCAGGGTGCACATAGCCTGGCACAAGCATCGTGGTGATGTCACAACCACTTAGTGGTGAATGGCGGTTGTTGTTGTCTCTGTGTATGAGTCTGTGTCTCTGTGTGTCTCTGTATGTGAGTCTGTGTGTCTCTGTGTGTGTATGTGTCTCTGTGTGTGTGTCTCTGTGTGTGTCTCTGTGTGTGTGTCTCTGTATGTGTGTCTCTGAGTCTGTGTGTCTTTGTGTGTCTCTCTGTGTGTCTCGGTGTGTCTCTGTGTGTGTGTCTCTGTGTGTGTCTCTGTGTGTGTCTCTGTGGGTCTCTGAGTCTGTGTGTCTTTGTATGTCTCTGTGTGTGTGTCTCTGTGTGTGTATGTGTCTCTGTGTGTGTGTCTCTGTGTGTCTCTGTGTGTGTCTCTGTGTGTGTGTCTCTGTGTATCTCTGTGTGTCTCTGTGTGTGAGTCTGTGTGTCTCTGTGTGTGTATGTGTCTCTGTGTGTGTCTCTGTGTGTCTCTGTGTCTGAGTCTCTGTGTGTGTGTCTCTGTGTATCTCTGTGTGTCTCTGTGTGTGAGTCTGTGTGTGTCTCTGTGTGTGTCTCTGTGTGTGTGTCTCTTTGTGTCTCTGTATGTGTGTCTCTGAGTCTGTGTGTCTTTGTGTGTCTCTGTGTGTGTGTCTCTGTGTGTCTCTGTGTGTGAGTCTGTGTGTCTCTGTGTGTGTATGTGTCTCTGTGTGTGTGTCTCTATGTATCTCTGTGTGTCTCTGTTTGTGAGTCTGTGTGTGTCTCTGTGTGTGTGTCTCTGTGTGTGTGTCTCTGTGTATCTCTCTGTGTGTCTCTGTGTGTGAGTCTGTGTGTGTCTCTGTGTGTCTCTCTGTGTGTGTGTCTCTGTGTGTGTGTCTCTGTGTGTGTGTCTCTGTGTGTGTGTCTCTGTGTGTGTGTCTCTGTGTGTGTGTCTCTGTGTGTGTGTGTCTCTGTGTGTCTCTGTGTGTCTCTGTGTGTGTCTCTGTCTCTGTGTGTCTCTGTGTGTGTCTCTGTGTGTCTCTCTGTGTGTCTCTCCCTTCATGTAACACTACTTGCCCCTATATCCCTGCTAGATGCTCGAGGCTACCTGGGTGGGTTATACCTTTACCCCTGTGTCAGCTCACCTCTGTTGCACTCCCAGCCAGGTGAGTGTATGCTCCATACAGAGGCGACGTTGATAGCTCCATCATGGGGTAGTTGACCAGCACCAGCTTGCTGAAGTTGAACTTGTAGGTGAAGCGTTTTCCTTTGGTCTTGTGCAGTATCCTCTTGTTGTAGTAGTAGCTACACACACAGCGGTAATAGTATCAGCATCATCATCAGTAGTATCATCATCAGTAGTATCATCATCATCAGTAGTATCATCATCAGTAGTAGTATCATCATCATCATCATCATTAGTATCATCATCATCAGTAGTAGTATCATCATCATTAGTATCATCATCAGTAGTAGTATCATCATCATCATCATCAGTAGTAGAAGTAGTAGTAGCTATACACACATCATCAGTAGTATCATCATCAGTAGTAGTATAATCATCAGCAGTAGTAGTATCATCATCATCAGTAGTAGTATCATCATCATCATCATCAGTAGTAGTAGCTACACACACCGCAGTAGTAGTATCATCATCATCAGTAGTAGTATCATCATCATCAGTAGTAGTAGTATCATCATCAGTAGTAGTATCATCATCATCAGTAGTAGTATCATCATCATCAGTAGTAGTAGCTACATACAGCAGTAGTAGTATCATCATCATCAGTAGTAGTATCATCATCATCAGTAGTAGTATCATCATCAGTAGTAGTATCATCATCATCAGTAGTATCATCAGTAGTAGTATCATCATCATCAGTAGTAGTAGCTATACACACATCATCAGTAGTATCATCATCAGTAGTAGTAGCTACACACACAGTAGTAGTAGTATCATCATCAGAGGTAGTATCATCATCATCAGTAATAGTATCATCATCAGTAGTAGTAGTATCATCATCAGTAGTAGTAGTATCATCATCAGTAGAAATAGTATCATCATCAGTAGTAGTAGTATCATCATCATCAGTAATAGTATCATCATCAGTAGTAGTAGTATCATCATCAGTAGTAGTATCATCATCATCAGTAGTAGTATCATCATCAGTAGTAGTAGTATCATCATCAGTAGTAATAGTATCATCATCAGTAGTAGTAGCTACACAGAGTAGTAGTATCATCATCATCAGTAGTAGTATCTTCATCATGAGTAGTAGTATCATCATCATCAGTAGTAGTATCTTCATCATGAGTAGTAGTATCATCATCATGAGTAGTAGTATCATCATCAGTAGTAGTAGCTACACAGAGTAGTAGTAGTATCATCATCATCATCATGAGTAGTAGTATCATCATCATGAGTAGTAGTATCATCATCATCATTAGTAGTATCATCATCATCATTAGTAGTATCATCATCAGTAGTAGTAGCTACACAGAGTAGTAGTAGTATCATCATCATCATCAGTAGTAGTATCATCATCATGAGTAGTAGTATCATCATCATGAGTAGTAGTATCATCATCATGAGTAGTAGTATCATCATCATCATCATTAGTAGTATCATCACCAGTAGTAGTATCATCATCAGTAGTAGTATCATCATCATCACCCGTAGTAGTGGTATCATCATCAGTAGTAGTATCATCATCAGTAGTAGTATCATCATCAGTAGTAGTATCATCATCATCACCCGTAGTAGTGGTATCATCATCAGTAGTAGTATCATCATCAGTAGTAGTATCATCATCAGTAGTAGTATCATCATCAGTAGTAGTAGTATCATCAACAGTAGTGGTAATAGTTACACAGTAGTAGTATCATCATCAGTACTGGTAATAGTTACACACTAGTAGTAGTATCATCATCAGTAGTGGTAATAGTTACACACTAGTAGTAGTATCATCATCAGTAGTAGTAATAGTTACACACTAGTAGTAGTATCATCATCAGTAGTAGTAATAGTTACACAGTAGTAGTATCATCATCAGTAGTGGTAATAGTTACACACTAGTAGTAGTATCATCAACAGTAGTGGTAATAGTTACACAGTAGTACTAGTATCATCATCAGTAGTGGTAATAGTTACACAGTAGTAGTATCATCATCAGTAGTAGTAATAGTTACACACTAGTACTAGTATCATCATCAATAGTGGTAATAGTTACACACTAGTAGTATCATCATCAGTAGTAGTAATAGTTACACACTAGTAGTATCATCATCATCAGTAGTGGTAATAGTTACACAGTAGTAGTAGTAGTATCATCATCAGTAGTGGTAATAGTTACACACTAGTAGTAGTATCATCATCAATAGTGGTAATAGTTACACACTAGTAGTAGTATCATCATCAGTAGTAGTAATAGTTACACAGTAGTAGTCGTAGTATCATCATTAGTAATGGTAATAGTTACACAGTAATAGTATCATCATTAGTAGTGGTAATAGTTACACACTAGTAGTAGTATCATCATCTGTAGTGGTAATAGTTACACACTAGTAGTATCATCATCAGTAGTGGTAATAGTTACACAGTAGTAGTATCATCATCATCAGTAGTGGTAATAGTTACACACTAGTAGTAGTATCATCATCATCAGTAGTGCTAATAGTTACACATTAGTATCATCATCAGTAATGGTAATAGTTACACACACAGTAGTAGTATCATCATCAGTAGTGGTAATAGTTACACACTAGTAGTAGTATCATCATCAGTAATGGTAATAGTTACACATTAGTAGTATCATCATCATCAGTACTGGTAATAGTTACACAGTACTCGTAGTATCATCATCAGTAGTGGTAATAGTTACCCAATAGTAGTAGTATCATCATCAATAGTGATAATAGTTACACAGTAGTAGTATCATCAGTAGTGGTAATAGTTACCCAATAGTAGTATCATCATCATCAGTAGTGGTAATAGTTACACAGTAGTAGTATCATCATCAGTAGTGGTAATAGTTACACACTAGTAGTAGTATCATCATCAGTAGTGGTAATAGTTACACACTAGTAGTAGTATCATCATCAGTAGTGCTAATAGTTACACAGTATTAGTATCATCATCATCAGTAGTGGTAATAGTTACACAGTAGTAGTAGTAGTATCATCATCAGTAATGGTAATAGTTACACACTAGTAGTAGTATCATCATCATTAGTAGTGGTAATAGTTACACAGTATTAGTAGTATCATCAGTAGTAGTGGTAATAGTTACACAGTAGTAGTAGAATCATCATCAGTAGTGGTAATAGTTACACAGTAGTAGTATCATCATCAGTAGTAGTAATAGTTACACACTAGTAGTAGTATCATCATCAGTAGTGCTAATAGTTACACAGTAGTAGTATCATCATCATTAGTAGTAATAGTTACACAGTAGTACTAGTATCATCATCAGTACTGGTAATAGTTACACACTAGTAGTAGTATCATCATCAGTAGTAGTAATAGTTACACAGTAGTACTAGTAGTATCATCATCAGTAGTAGTAATAGTTACACAGTAATAGTAGTATCATCATCAGTAATGGTAATAGTTACACACTAGTAGTATCATCATCAGTAGTAGTAATAGTTACACAGTAGTAGTAGTAGTATCATCATCAGTAGTGTAATAGTTACACAGTAGTAGTTGTAGTATCATCATCAGTAGTAGTAATAGTTACACAGTAGTAGTATCATCATCAGTAGTAGTAATAGTTACACAGTAGTAGTAGTATCATCATCAGTAGTGTAATAGTTACACAGTAGTAGTTGTAGTATCATCATCAGTAGTAGTAATAGTTACACAGTAGTAGTATCATCATCAGTAGTGGTAATAGTTACACACTAGTAGTAGTATCATCATCAGTAGTGGTAATAGTTACACAGTAGTAGTATCATCATCAGTAGTGGTAATAGTTACACACTAGTAGTAGTATCATCATCAGTAGTGGTAATAGTTACACACTAGTAGTAGTATCATCATCAGTAGTAGTAATAGTTACACACTAGTACTAGTATCATCATCAGTAGTAGTAATAGTTACACAGTAGTAGTATCATCATCAGTAGTGGTAATAGTTACACATTAGTATTAGTATCATCATCAGTAGTAGTAATAGTTACACAGTAGTAGTAGTATCATCATCAGTAGTGGTAATAGTTACACACACAGTAGTATCATCATCAGTAGTGGTAATAGTTACACAGTAGTAGTATCATCATCAGTAGTGGTAATAGTTACACAGTAGTAGTATCATCATTAGTAGTGCTAATAGTTACACAGTAGTAGTAGTAGTATCATCATCAGTAGTGGTAATAGTTACACAGTATTAGTATCATCATCAGTAGTAGTAATAGTTACACAGTAGTAGTAGTAGTATCATCATCAGTAGTAGTAATAGTTACACACTAGTAGTAGAATCATCATCAGTAGTAGTAATAGTTACACACACAGTAGTAGTATCATCATCAGTAGTGGTAATAGTTACACAGTAGTAGTAGTAGTATCATCATCAGTAGTAGTAATAGTTACACAGTAGTAGTAGTATCATCATTAGTAGTGGTAATAGTTACACAGTAGTAGTAGTATCATCATCAGTAGTGGTAATAGTTACACAATAGTAGTATCATCATCAGTAGTGGTAATAGTTACACACTAGTACTAGTAGTATCATCATCAGTAGTAGTATCATCATCATCAGTAGTAGTATCATCATCAGTAGTAGTATCATCATCAGTAGTGGTAATAGTTACACATTAGTAGTAGTATCATCATCAGTAGTGGTAATAGTTACACATTAGTAGTAGTATCATCATCAGTAGTGCTAATAGTTACACACTAGTAGTAGTATCATCATCAGTAGTGGTAATAGTTACACAGTAGTAGTAGTATCATCATCAGTAGTGGTAATAGTTACACAGTAGTAGTAGTATCATCATCAGTAGTAGTAATAGTTACACAATAGTAGTATCATCATTAGTAGTGGTAATAGTTACACAGTATTAGTATCATCATCATCAGTAGTAGTAATAGTTACACAGTAGTAGTAGTATCATCATCAGTAGTGGTAATAGTTACACAGTAGTAGTATCATCATCAGTAGTGGTAATAGTTACACACACAGTAGTAGTATCATCATCAGTAGTGGTAATAGTTACACACTAGTAGTAGTATCATCATCAGTAGCAGTAATAGTTACACAGTAGTAGTAGTATCATCATCAGTAATGGTAATAGTTACACAGTAATAGTATCATCATCAGTAGTGCTAATAGTTACACACTAGTAGTAGTATCATCATCAGTAATGGTAATAGTTACACAGTAGTACTAGTATCATCATCAGTAGTGGTAATAGTTACACACACAGTAGTAGTATCATCATCAGTAGTGGTAATAGTTACACACTAGTAGTATCATCATCAGTAGTGGTAATAGTTACACAGTAGTAGTATCATCATTAGTAGTGGTAATAGTTACACAGTAGTAGTATCATCATCAGTAGTAGTAGTAATAGTTACACAGTAGTAGTATCATCATCATCAGTAGTGGTAATAGTTACATAGTAGTAGTAGTATCATCATCAGTAGTGGTAATAGTTACACATTAGTAGTATCATCATTAGTAGTGGTAATAGTTACACAGTACTAGTATCATCATCAGTAGTAGTAATAGTTACACTAGTAGTAGTATCATCATCAGTAGTGGTAATAGTTACACAGTACTAGTATCATCATCAGTAGTGGTAATAGTTACACAGTAGTAGTATCATCATCAGTAGTAGTAATAGTTACACAGTACTAGTATCATCATCAGTAGTGGTAATAGTTACACAGTAGTACTAGTATCATCATCAGTAGTGGTAATAGTTACACAGTAGTAGTATCATCATCAGTAGTAGTAATAGTTACACAGTAGTAGTATCATCATCAGTAGTAGTAATAGTTACACACAGTAGTAGTATCATCATTAGTAGTGGTAATAGTTACACAGTAGTAGTGGTATCATCATCAGTAGTGCTAATAGTTAAACAGTAGTACTAGTATCATCATCAGTAGTGGTAATAGTTACACACTAGTAGTAGTATCATCATCAGTAGTGGTAATAGTTACACACTAGTACTAGTATCATCATCAGTAGTGGTAATAGTTACACAGTAGTAGTATCATCATCAGTAGTAGTAATAGTTACACAGTAGTACTAGTATCATCATCAATAGTAGTAATAGTTACACACTAGTACTAGTATCATCATCAGTAGTAGTAATAGTTACACAGTAGTACTAGTATCATCATCAGTAGTAGTAATAGTTACACTAGTAGTAGTATCATCATCAGTAGTGGTAATAGTTACACACTAGTAGTAGTATCATCATCAGTAGTGGTAATAGTTACACAGTAGTAGTATCATCATCAGTAGTAGTAATAGTTAAACAGTAGTACTAGTATCATCATCAGTAGTGGTAATAGTTACACAGTAGTAGTATCATCATCAGTAGTAGTAATAGTTAAACAGTAGTACTAGTATCATCATCAGTAGTGGTAATAGTTACACAGTAGTAGTATCATCATCAGTAGTGGTAATAGTTACACAGTAGTAGTAGTAGTATCATCATCAGTAGTGGTAATAGTTACACAGTAATAGTATCATCATTAGTAGTGGTAATAGTTACACACTAGTAGTAGTATCATCATCAGTAGTAGTAATAGTTACACACTAGTAGTAGTATCATCATCAGTAATGGTAATAGTTACACAGTAGTAGTATCATCATCAGTAGTGGTAATAGTTACACACTAGTAGTAGTATCATCATCAGTAGTAGTAATAGTTACACAGTAGTAGTATCATCATCAGTAGTGGTAATAGTTACACAGTAGTAGTAGTAGTATCATCATCAGTAGTGGTAATAGTTACACAGTAATAGTATCATCATTAGTAGTGGTAATAGTTACACACTAGTAGTAGTATCATCATCTGTAGTAGTAATAGTTACACACTAGTAGTATCATCATCAGTAGTGGTAATAGTTACACAGTAGTAGTATCATCATCATCAGTAGTGGTAATAGTTACACACTAGTAGTATCATCATCAGTAGTAGTAATAGTTACACACTAGTAGTAGTATCATCATCAGTAGTGGTAATAGTTACACAGTAGTACTAGTATCATCATCATCAGTAGTGGTAATAGTTACACACTAGTAGTAGTGGTATCATCATCAGTAATGGTAATAGTTACACAGTAGTAGCATCATCATCAGTAGTGGTAATAGTTACACAGTAGTAGTATCATCATCAGTAGTGGTAATAGTTACACACACAGTAGTAGTATCATCATCATCAGTAGTGGTAATAGTTACACAGTAGTAGTATCATCATCAGTAGTGGTAATAGTTACACACTAGTAGTAGTATCATCATCAGTAGTAGTAATAGTTACACAGTAGTAGTATCATCATCAGTAATGGTAATAGTTACACAGTAGTAGTATCATCATCAGTAGTGGTAATAGTTACACAATAGTAGTAGTAGTATCATCATCAGTAGCGGTAATAGTTACACAGTAGTAGTAGTATCATCATCAGTAGTGGTAATAGTTACACAGTAGTAGTAGTAGTATCATCAGTAGTGGTAATAGTTACACACTAGTAGTAGTATCATCATCAGTAGTGGTAATAGTTACACATTAGTATTAGTATCATCATCAGTAGTAGTAATAGTTACACAGTAGTAGTAGTATCATCATCAGTAGTGGTAATAGTTACACAGTAGTAGTAGTAGTATCATCATCGGTAGTGGTAATAGTTACACACTAGTAGTAGTATCATCATCAGTAGTGGTAATAGTTACACAGTAGTAGTATCATCATCATCAGTAGTGGTAATAGTTACACAGTAGTACTAGTATCATCATCAGTACTGGTAATAGTTACACACTAGTAGTAGTATCATCATCAGTAGTAGTAATAGTTACACACTAGTAGTATCATCATCATCAGTAGTGGTAATAGTTACACAGTAGTATCATCATCATCAGTAGTGGTAATAGTTACACACTAGTAGTAGTATCATCATCAGTAGTAGTAATAGTTACACACTAGTAGTAGTATCATCATCAGTAGTGGTAATAGTTATACAGTAGTAGTATCATCATCAGTAGTGGTAATAGTTACACACTAGTAGTAGTATCATCATCAGTAGCGGTAATAGTTACACAGTAGTAGTATCATCATCATCGGTAGTGGTAATAGTTACACACTAGTAGTAGTATCATCATCAGTAATGGTAATAGTTACACAGTAGTATCATCATCATCAGTAGTGGTAATAGTTACACAGTAGTAGTATCATCATCAGTAGTGGTAATAGTTACACAGTAGTAGTAGTATCATCATCAGTAGTAGTAATAGTTACACAGTACTAGTATCATCATCAGTAGTAGTAATAGTTACACAGTAGTAGTATCATCATCATCAGTAGTGGTAATAGTTACACTAGTAGTACTAGTATCATCATCAGTAGTAGTAATAGTTACACAGTAGTAGTAGTATCATCATCAGTAGTAGTAATAGTTACACAGTAGTAGTAGTATCATCATCAGTAGTAGTAATAGTTACACACTAGTAGTAGTATCATCATCAGTAGTGGTAATAGTTACACAGTAGTAGTATCATCAACAGTAGTGCTAATAGTTACACACTAGTAGTAGTAGTATCATCATCAGTAGTAGTAATAGTTACACAGTAGTATCATCATCATCAGTAGTGGTAATAGTTACACACTAGTAGTAGTATCATCATCAGTAGTGGTAATAGTTACACACTAGTAATAGTATCATCATCAGTAGTGGTAATAGTTACACACTAGTAATAGTATCATCATCAGTAGTGGTAATAGTTACACACTAGTAGTAGTATCATCATTAGTAGTGGTAATAGTTACACAGTAGTAGTATCATCATCAGTAGTGGTAATAGTTACACTCACAGTAGTAGTATCATCATCAGTAGTAGTATCATCATCAGTAGTATCATCATCAGTAGTAGTATCATCATCATCATCATCAGTAGTAGTATCATCATCAGTAGTAGTGGTAATAGTTACACAGTAGTAGTAGTAGTATCATCATCAGTAGTGGTAATAGTTACACAGTAATAGTATCATCATCAGTAGTGGTAATAGTTACACTAGTAGTAGAATCATCATCAGTAGTAGTAATAGTTACACAGTAGTAGTATCATCATCAGTAGTGGTAATAGTTACACAGTAGTAGTATCATCATCATCAGTAGTGATAATAGTTACACACTAGTAGTATCATCATCATCAGAAGTGCTAATAGTTACACACTAGTAGTAGTATCATCATCAGTAGTAGTAATAGTTACACAGTAGTATCATCATCATCAGTAGTAGTAATAGTTACACACTAGTAGTAGTATCATCATCAGTAATGGTAATAGTTACACACTAGTAGTAGTATCATCATCAGTAGTGGTAATAGTAACACACTAGTAGTAGTATCATCATCAGTAATGGTAATAGTTACACACTAGTAGTAGTATCATCATCAGTAGTGGTAATAGTTACACACTAGTAGTAGTATCATCATTAGTAGTGGTAATAGTTACACAGTAGTAGTATCATCATCAGTAGTGGTAATAGTTACACACTAGTACTAGTATAATCATCAGTAGTAGTAATAGTTACACAGTAGTAGTAGTAGTATCATCATTAGTAGTGGTAATAGTTACACAGTAGTAGTAGTAGTATTATCATCAGTAGTGGTAATAGTTACACAGTAGTAGTACTAGTATCATCATCAGTAGTGGTAATAGTTACACATTAGTAGTATCATAATCAGTAGTAGTAATAGTTACACACTAGTAGTAGTATCATCATCAGTAGTGATAATAGTTACACAGTACTAGTAGTAGTATCATCAGTAGTGGTAATAGTTACACTCACAGTAGTAGTATCATCATCAGTAGTGGTAATAGTTACACACTAGTAGTAGTATCATCATCAGTAGTAGTAATAGTTACACACTAGTAGTAGTATCATCATCAGTAGTGGTAATAGTTACACTCACAGTAGTAGTATCATCATCAGTAGTGGTAATAGTTACACATTAGTAGTATCATCATCATCAGTAGTGGTAATAGTTACACAGTAGTAGTATCATCATCAGTAGTGGTAATAGTTACACTCACAGTAGTAGTATCATCATCATCAGTAGTGGTAATAGTTATACAGTAGTAGTAGTATCATCATCAGTAGTGGTAATAGTTACACAGTAGTAGTATCATAATCAGTAGTAGTAATAGTTACACACTAGTAGTAGTATCATCATCAGTAGTGGTAATAGTTACACAGTAGTAGTATCATCAGTAGTGGTAATAGTTACACACTAGTAGTAGTATCATCATCAGTAGTAGTAATAGTTACACACTAGTAGTATCATCAACAGTAGTGGTAATAGTTACACACTAGTAGTAGTATCATCATCAGTAATGGTAATAGTTACACAGTACTAGTAGTATCATCATCAGTAGTAGTAATAGTTACACATTAGTAGTAGTGTCATCATCAGTAGTGGTAATAGTTACACAGTACTAGTAGTATCATCATCAGTAGTAGTAATAGTTACACATTAGTAGTAGTATCATCATCAGTAGTAGTAATAGTTACACACTAGTAGTAGTATCATCATCAGTAGTGGTAATAGTTACACACACAGTAGTATCATCATCAGTAGTGGTAATAGTTACACATTAGTAGTAGTATCATCATCAGTAGTGCTAATAGTTACACACTAGTAGTAGTATCATCATCAGTAGTGGTAATAGTTACACGGTACTAGTAGTATCATCATCAGTAGTGCTAATAGTTACACACTAGTAGTAGTATCATCATCAGTAGTGGTAATAGTTACACAGTTGTAGTATCATCATCAGTAGTGGTAATAGTTACACAGTAGTAGTTGTAGTATCATCATTAGTAATGGTAATAGTTACACATTAGTAGTATCATCATCAGTAGTAGTGGTAATAGTTATACAGTAGTAGTAGTATCATCATCAGTAGTGGTAATAGTTACACACTAGTAGTAGTATCATCATCAGTAATGGTAATAGTTACACATTAGTAGTAGTATCATCATCAGTAGTGGTAATAGTTACACACTAGTAGTAGTATCATCATCAGTAGTGGTAATAGTTACACACTAGTAGTAGTATCATCATTAGTAATGGTAATAGTTACACACTAGTAGTAGTATCATCATCAGTAGTGGTAATAGTTACACAGTAGTATCATCATCAGTAGTGGTAATAGTTACACACACAGTAGTATCATCATCATCAGTAGTGGTAATAGTTACACAGTAGTAGTAGAATCATCATCAGTAGTGGTAATAGTTACACACTAGTAGTAGTATCATCATCAGTAGTGGTAATAGTTACACAGTCGTATCATCACCATCAGTAGTGGTAATAGTTACACAGTAGTACTAGTATCATCATCAGTAGTGTTAATAGTTACACACTAGTAGTAGTATCATCATCAATAGTGATAATAGTTACACTGTAGTATCATCATTAGTAGTGGTAATAGTTACACACTAGTAGTAGTATCATCATCAGTACTGGTAATAGTTACACAGTACTAGTAGTATCATCATCAGTAGTGGTAATAGTTACACACTAGTAGTAGTATCATCATCAGTAGTGATAATAGTTACACAGTAGTAGTATCATCATCAGTAGTGGTAATAGTTACACACTAGTAGTAGTATCATCATCAGTAGTAGTAATAGTTACACACTAGTAGTAGTATCATCATCAGTAGTGATAATAGTTACACAGTAGTAGTATCATCATTAGTAGTGATAATAGTTACACACTAGTAGTAGTATCATCATCAGTAGTGGTAATAGTTACACAGTAGTACTAGTATCATCATCAGTACTGGTAATAGTTACACACTAGTAGTAGTATCATCATTAGTAATGGTAATAGTTACACAGTACTAGTAGTATCATCATCAGTAGTGGTAATAGTTACACAGTAGTAGTAGTAGTATCATCATCAGTAGTGGTAATAGTTACACAGTAGTAGTATCATCATCAGTAGTAGTAATAGTTACACAGTAGTAGTATCATCATCAGTAGTAGTAATAGTTACACACTAGTAGTAGTATCATCATCAGTAGTAGTAATAGTTACACACTAGTAGTAGTATCATCATCAGTAGTAGTAATAGTTACACAGTAGTAGTATCATCATCAGTAGTGGTAATAGTTACACACTAGTAGTAGTATCATTATCAGTAGTGGTAATAGTTACCCAATAGTAGTAGTATCATCATCAGTAGTGGTAATAGTTACACAGTAGTAGTAGAATCATCATCAGTAGTGGTAATAGTTACACAGTAGTACTAGTATCATCATCAGTAGTGGTAATAGTTACACAGTAGTAGTAGAATCATCATCAGTAGTGCTAATAGTTACACATTAGTAGTAGTATCATCACCAGTAGTGGTAATAGTTACACACACAGTAGTAGTATCATCATCAGTAGTGCTAATAGTTACACACTAGTAGTAGTATCATCATCAGTAGTGGTAATAGTTACACACTAGTAGTAGTATCATCATCAGTAGTGGTAATAGTTACACACTAGTAGTAGTATCATCATCAGTAGTGGTAATAGTTACACACTAGTAGTAGTATAATCATCAGTAGTAGTAATAGTTACACAGTAGTAGTATCATCATCAGTAGTGGTAATAGTTACACACTAGTAGTAGTATAATCATCAGTAGTAGTAATAGTTACACACTAGTAGTAGTAGTATCATCATCAGTAGTGGTAATAGTTACACAGTAGTAGTATCATCATTAGTAATGGTAATAGTTACACAGTAGTAGTAGAATCATCATCAGTAGTGGTAATAGTTACACAGTAGTAGTAGTATCATCATCAGTAGTGGTAATAGTTACACACACAACAGTAGTAGTAGTATCATCATCTCTATCCCAATGTCTCTCTCTCTCTCTGTCTCTCTCCCCGTGTCTCTCTCTCGCCCCGTGTCTCTTTCACCCCGTGTCTCTTTCTCTCCGTGTCTCTCTCTTCATGTCTCTCTCCCCGTGTCTCTCTCTCTCCATGTCTCTCTCTCTCCCCGTGTCTCTCTCCCCGTGTCTCTCTCGTCCGTGTCTCTTTCACCCCGTGTCTCTCTCTCTCCGTGTCTCTCTCTCCATGTCTCTCTCCCCGTGTCTCTCTCTCTCCCCGTGTCTTTCTCTCCCCGTGTCTCTCTCTTTCCCCGTGTCTCTCTCCCCGTGTCTCTCTCTCCGTGTCTCTCTCCCCCCGTGTCTCTCTCCCCCCGTGTCTTTCTCTCCCCGTGTCTCTCTCTCTCCCCGTGTCTTTCTCTCTCCCCATGTCTCTCTCTCCCCGTGTCTCTCTCTTCCCGTGTCTCTCTCTCCCCGTGTCTCTCTCTCCCCCTGTCTCTCTCCCCGTGTCTCTCTCTCACTGTGTCTCTCTCTCCCCCCGTGTCTCTCTCTCTCTCCGTGTCTCTCTCCCACCCGTGTCTCTCTCTCCCCGTGTCTCTCTCTCCCGTGTCTCTCTCTCCCACCCGTGTCTCTCTCCCACCCGTGTCTCTCTCTCCCCGTGTCTCTCCCTGTGTCTCTCTCTCCCCGTTTCTCTCTCTCCCCGTGTCTCTATCTCCCCGTGTCTCTCTCCCTCTCCGTGTCTCTCTCTCCCCGTGTCTCTCTCTCCCCGTGTCTCTCTCTCTCCCCGTGTCACTCTCCCCGTGTCTCTCCCCGTCTCTCTCTCTCTCTCCCCGTGTCTCTCTCTCCCCGTGTCTCTCTCTCCCCGTGTGTCTCTCTCCCCGTGTCTCTCTCTCCCCGTGTCTCTCTCTCCCCGTGTCTCTCTCTCCCCGTGTCTCTCTCTCCCCGTGTCTCTATCTCCCCGTGTCTCTATCTCCCCGTGTCTCTCTCTCCCCGTGTCTCTCTCCCCGTGTCTCTCTCTCCCCGTGTCTCTCTCTCCCCGTGTCTCTCTCCCACCCATTTCTCTCTCCCACCCGTGTCTCTCTCCCGCCCGTGTCTCTCTCTCCCACCCGTGTCTCTCTCCCACCCGTGTCTCTCTCTCCCCGTGTCTCTCCCCGTGTCTCTCTCTCCCCGTTTCTCTCTCTCCCCATGTCTCTATCTCCCCGTGTCTCTCTCTCTCTCCGTGTCTCTCTCTCCCCGTGTCTCTCTCTCCCCGTGTCTCTCTCCCCCCGTCTCTCTCTCCGTGTCTCTCTCCCACCCGTCTCTCTCTCTCCGCGTGTCTCTCTCTCCCCGTGTCTCTCTCTCTCCCCGTGTCTCTCTCCCCGTGTGGCTCTCTCCCTGTGTCTCTCCTTCCCCGTGTCTCTCTCTCCCCGTGTCTCTCTCTCCCCGTGTCTCTATCTCCCCGTGTCTCTATCTCCCCGTGTCTCTCTCTCCTCGTGTCTCTCTCTCCCCGTGCCTCTCTCTCCCCGTGTCTCTCTCCCACCCGTTTCTCTCTCCCACCCGTGTCTCTCTCCCGCCCATGTCTCTCTCCCACCCGTGTCTCTCTCTCTCCCCGTGTCTCTCTCTCCCCGTGTCTCTCTCTCTCCCCCTGTCCCTCTCTCTTTCTCCCCGTGTCTCTCTCCCCGTGTCTCTGTCCCCTCCTCTGTCTCTCCCCGTGTCTCTCTCTCCCCGTGTCTCTCTCTATCTCTCTCACCATGTCTCTCTCTCTCTCTACCCGTGTCTCTCCGCGTGTCTCTGTCTCACCGCAGTGCCCGGCTCAGCTTGTCGTAATTCATGTTGGGTTTGCACTTCCTGGACCCCCAGAGCCGAGCCACCTCGTCCGGGTCCCGGATCACAAACTCCCCGTAGTCTCCCTCCCAGGCGATCACCCCGCGGAACTCATCCTTCTGGAGCAGCTCCAGGATGAAGTGCCACAGCTGGATCTGTCGGGAGCCTGGGCTCGAGTCGGGCTTGTAGGCCCACTCGGGGAATGCCAGGCCTGGGATGGAGACACGGGGAGAGAAACATTGAGAGAGAGAGACACATTGAGAGAGAGACACGGGGAGACAGATGGAGAGAGTCACGGGGAAAGAGAGAGAGACACGGGGAGAGAGAGAAACGGGGAGAGAGAGAGATACGGGGAGAGAGAGAGACACGGGGAGAGAGAGAAACGGCGAGAGAGAGACACGGGGAGAGAGAGACACGGGGAGAGAGATGGAGACAGAGAGAGAGAGAGAATGCTAACAAACCAGACTTTGGCCTGAGGTATATCTCTCTCCCCTCCTGCCCCGTGGGGAGTGGAAGATGAGACTTTCCCAGGCCGCCGGAGATTTCGCCGCGGGTCACCGGGGGCTCGTCCGGGACGGCGACTTTAACGGTGATGGGGAAATTACGGTGGGGTGGGGGAGGGGATTGGAGGAGACTTTCCCAAGCCGCTGGAGATTTCACAATGGGTCAGCGGGGGCTCGTCCGGGACTGTGACTTTAACGGTCATGGGGAAGTTATGTTGGGGGGGGTGTGGGGTGGGTGGGGGGTTGGAGGAGACTTTCCCAAGCTGCCGGAGATCTCGCCGCGGGTCAGCGGGGGCTCGTCCGGGACTGTGACTTTAACGGTCATGGGGAAGTTATGTTGGGGGGGGTGTGGGGTGGGTGGGGGGGGGGGGGGTGGAGGAGATTTTCCCAATCCGCCGGAGATCTCGCCGTGGGTCAGCGGGGGCTCGTCCGGGACTGTGACTTTAACGGTGGTGGGGAAGTGAGAGATGGAGAAATGGAGAGAGAGATAGAGGGAAAGAGATACATCAAGAGATAAATTGAGAGATAGAGAGATACATAGAGAGATACATTGAGAGATAGAGAGATACATTGAGAGATAGAGAGATACATTGAGAGATAGAGAGATACATTGAGAGATAGAGAGATACATTGAGAGATAGAGAGATAGAGAGATACATTGAGAGATAGAGAGATACATTGAGAGATAGAGAGATACATTGAGAGATAGAGAGATAGAGAGAGATACATTGAGAGATAGAGAGATACATTGAGAGATAGAGAGATACATAGAGAGATACATTGAGAGATAGAGAGATACATTGAGAGATAGAGAGATACATAGATACATTGAGAGATAGAGAGATACATAGAGAGATATATTGAGAGATGGAGAGAGATACATTGAGAGATAGAGAGATACATAGATACATTGAGAGATAGAGAGATACATAGAAAGATATATTGAGATATAGAGAGATACATTGAGAGATAGAGAGATAGAGAGATACATAGAAAGATAGAGAGATACATTGAGAGATAGAGAGATACATAGAGAGATACATTGAGAGATAGAGAGATACATTGAGAGATAGAGAGATAGAGAGAGATACATTGAGAGATAGAGAGATACATTGAGAGATACATTGAGAGATAGAGAGATACATTGAGAGATAGAGAGATACATAGATACATTGAGAGATAGAGAGATACATAGAAAGATATATTGAGAGATAGAGAGATACATTGAGAGATAGAGAGATAGAGAGATACATAGAAAGATAGAGAGATACATTGAGAGATAGAGAGATACATAGAGAGATACATTGAGAGATAGAGAGATACATAGAGAGATAGAGAGATACATTGAGAGATAGAGAGATACATTGAGAGATAGAGAGATACATTGAGAGATAGAGAGATAGAGAGATACATTGAGAGATAGAGAGATACATTGAGAGATAGAGAGATACATAGAGAGATACATATAAAGATAGAGAGATACATTGAGAGATAGAGAGATAGATACATAGATACATTGAGAGATAGAGAAATACATAGAAATATATTGAGAGATGGAGAGATACATTGAGAGATAGAGAGATAGAGAGATACATTGAGAGATAGAGAGATACATAGAGAGATACATAGAAAGATAGAGAGATACATTGAGAGATAGAGAGATAGATACATAGATACATTGAGAGATAGAGAAATACATAGAAATATATATTGAGAGATACATTGAGAGATAGAGAGATACATTGAGAGATAGAGAGATAGAGAGATACATTGAGAGATAGAGAGATACATTGAGAGATATAGAGATACATAGAGAGATACATAGAAAGAATGAGAGATACATTGAGAGATAGAGAGATAGATACATAGATACATTGAGAGATAGAGAAATACATAGAAATATATATTGAGAGATGGAGAGAGATACATTGAGAGATAGAGAGATACATTGAGAGATAGAGAGATACATTGAGAGATAGAGAGATACATTGAGAGATAGAGAGATACATAGATACATTGAGAGATACATTGAGAGATAGAGAGATACATAGATACATTGAGAGATACATTGAGAGATACATTGAGAGATAGAGAGATACATAGATACATTGAGAGATACATTGAGAGATAGAGAGATAGAGACGGAGGGGGGAGGAGTTATGGGGGAGGAGTTATGGGAGAGGTGTTAGGGGGGGGTTAAGGGGGGAGGGGTGAGGAGATAGGAGGAGAGGGGGGAGGAGTTATGGGGGAGGAGTTAGGAGAGAGGAGTTAGGGGAGGAGTTAAAGGAGGAGGGGGCGGAGTTAGGGGGAGGAGTTAAAGTGGGAGGGAGGAGGAGTTAATGGAGGAGGGGGCGGAGTTAGGGGTGGAAGGGGGAGGAGTTAGGGGGTGGAGGGGGGAGGAGTTAGGAGGGGGGGCGGAGTTAGGGGGAAGAGCTAGGGTGGGAGGGAGGAGGAGTAAAGAGGGGAGAAAGGGGGGAGGAGTTAGGGGGTGGAGGGGGGAGGAGTTAGGAGGGGGAGGAGTTAGGAGGGGGGAGGAGTTAGGGGGTGGAGGGGGGAGGAGTTAGGAGGGGGGAGGAGTTATGAGGGGGAGGAGTTAGGGGGTGGAGGGGGGAGGAGTTAGTAAAGGGGGCGGAGTTAAGGGGAGGAGCTAGGGTGGGAAGGAGGAGGAGTTAAGGGGGAGGGGAGAGGGGAGGAGTTAGGGGGTGGAGGGGGGAGGAGTTAGGGGGTGGAGGGGGGAGGAGTTAGTGGGTGCAGGGGGAGGAGTTAAGAGGGGGGAGGGGCGTGGTGACGTCACCTGGGGTCCATATCGCCGGGTTGCTCCACGCAGCTCCCAGAATGTCCGTGGCACACGAACAGTGCATAGCTGGTGGGGGGAGTGGGGGGAGAGGGGATGGTGGGGGGAGTGGGGGGATGGTGGGGGGAGTGGGGGAGGGTGGGGGGAGAGGGGGGAGTGGGGGGAGAGTGGGGGGAGTGGGGGGAGTGGGGGGAGAGGGGGTGGTGGGGGGAGTGGGGGGAGAGGGGGTAGTGGTGGGGGGAGTGGGGGAGAGGGGAGGGGGTAGTGGGGGGAGAGTGGGGGAGAGTGAGGGGAGTGGGGGATGGTGGGGGGAGTGGGGGAGGGTGGGGGGAAAGGGGGGAGTTGGGGGGAGAGTGGGGGCAGGGTGGGGAGAGGGGGAGTGGGGGTGGTGAGGGTAGTGGGGGGAGTGGGGGGAGTGGGGGAGAGGAGAGAGTGGGGGGAGAGTGGGGGGAGAGGGGGGGAGAGGGGGGAGAGTGGGGGGAGAGTGGGGGGGAGAGTGGGGAGTGGGGGGAGAGAGTTGGGGGGGGGGGAGAGATACCTTAGCCACGTTCTGGTTTGTTATCTTGGCATAGGAACGTGGAATGGTTGCTTGTGTACAAGCTCAGGTGACTAACTGTGGTGGTGCAGTTGTGAGCACAGTGTCTGTGTGTAACAGCACTTGCCCCTACAGCCCTGCTAGAGGCTACCTGGGGGAGTTTTGTCTGTGTCTGTGTGTGACAGCACTTGCCCCTACAGCCCTGCTAGAGGCTACCTGGGGGAGCTTTGTCTGTGTCTGTGTCTGTGTGTGACAGCACTTGCCCCTACAGCCCTGCTAGAGGCTACCTGGGGGTAGCTTTGTCTGTGTGTGTGTGACAGCACTTGCCCCTACAGCCCTGCTAGAGGCTACCTGGGGGTAGCTTTGTCTGTGTGTGTGACAGCACTTGCCCCTACAGCCCTGCTAGAGGCTACCTGGGGTAGCTTTGTCTGTGTCTGTGTGTGACAGCACTTGCCCCTACAGCCCTGCTAGAGGCTACCTGGGGTAGCTTTGTCTGTGTCTGTGTGTGACAGCACTTGCCCCTACAGCCCTGCTAGAGGCTACCTGGGGTAGCTTGGTCTGTGTCTGTGTGACAGCACTTGCCCCTACAGCCCTGCTAGAGGCTACCTGGGGTAGCTTTGTCTGTGTCTGTGTGACAGCACTTGCCCCTGCAGCCCTGCTAGAGGGTACCTGGGGGTAGCTTTGTCTGTGTCTGTGTAACTGCACTTGCCCCTACAGCACTGCTAGAGGCTACCTGGGGTAGCTTTGTCTGTGTCTGTGTAACAGCACTTGCCACTACAGCCCTGCTAGAGGCTACCTGGGGGAGCTTTGTCTGTGTCTGTGTGACAGCACTTGCCCCTACAGCCCTGCTAGAGGCTACCTGGGGGAGCTTTGTCTGTGTCTGTGTAACTGCACTTGCCCCTACAACACTGCTAGAGGCTACCTGGGGGAGCTTTGTCTGTGTGTCTGTGTAACAGCACTTGCCCCTACAGCCCTGCTAGAGGCTACCTGGGGGTAGCTTTGTCTGTGTCTGTGTGTGACAGCACTTGCACCTACAGCCCTGCTAGAGGCTACCTGGGGGAGCTTTGTCTGTGTGTGTATCTGTGTGTGTGTATGTGTGTGTATCTGTGTATATATCTGTGTGTGTATATCTGTGTGTATATGTGTGTATGTATATCTGTGTATGTATATCTGTGTGTATCTGTGTGTGTATATCTCTGTGTGTATATCTGTGCGTGTATATCTGTGTGTGTATATCTCTGTGTGTATATCTGTGTGTGTATCTGTGTGTATCTGTGTGTATATCTGTGTGTGTATGTGTCTGTGTGTGTATCTGCGTGTGAATATCTGTGTATATAGTTGCGTGTGTATCTGTGTGTGCATTTCTGTGTGTGTGTATTTCTCTGTGTGTATATCTGTGTGTGTGTATCCGTGTGTATATCTGTGTGTATATATCTGTGTGTATATCTGTGTGTGTGTATCTGTGTGTATATCTCTGTGTGTATATCTGTGTGTGTATCTGTGTGTGTATATCTCTGTGTGTATATCTGTGTGTGTATCTGTGTGTATATTTGTGTGTGTGTATGTGTCTGTGTGTGTATCTGTGTGTGTGTATCTGTGTGTATATCTCTGTGTGTATATCTGTGTGTGTGTATCTGTGTGTGTATATCTCTGTGTGTATATCTGTGTGTGTGTATCTGTGTGTGTATATCTCTGTGTGTATATCTGTGTGTATATCTGTGTGTGTGTATCTGTGTGTGTATATCTGTGTGTGTGTATCTGTGTGTATATCTCTGTGTGTATATCTGTGTGTGTATCTGTGTGTATATCTGTGTGTGTATGTGTCTGTGTGTGTATCTGTGTGTGTGTGTGTATCGGTGTGTGAATATCTGTGTATATAGTTGTGTGTGTGTATCTGTGTGTATTTCTCTGTGTGTGTGTGTATCTGTGTGTGTATATCTGTGTGTGTATCTGTGTGTAAAATCTCTGTGTGTATATCTGTGTGTGTATCTGTGTGTGTATATCTCTGTGTGTATATCTGTGTGTGTATCTGTGTGTATCTGTGTGTATATCTGTGTGTGTATGTGTCTGTGTGTGTATCTGTGTGTGAATATCTGTGTATATAGTTGTGTGTGTGTGTATCTGTGTGTATTTCTCTGTGTGTATCTGTGTGTATATCTGTGTGTGTGTATCTGTGTGTTATCTCTGTGTGTATATCTGTGTGTGTATATCTGTGTGTATATCTGTGTGTGTATCTGTGTGTGTATATCTGTGTGTGTATCTGTGTGTGTATATCTGGTGTGTGTGTATCTGTGTGTGTATGTATCTGCGTGTGTATCTGTGTGTGTGTATCTGTGTGTGAATATCTGTGTATATGTGTGGTGTGTATGTATCTGTGTGTGTATCTGTGTGTGTATCTGTGTGTGAATATCCGTGTATATATGTGTGTGTATATATGTGTGTGTGTATATCTCTGTGTGTATCTGTGTGTGTATTCTGTGTGTGTGTGTGTATCTCTGTGTGTGTATCTGTGTGTATCTGTGTGTGTGTATCTCTGTGTGTGTATCTGTGTGTGTATCTGCGTGTATCTGTGTGAGTGTGTATCTGTAAGTGTGTATCTGTGTGTGTGTATCTCTGTGTGTATCTGTGTGTATATGGAGAAAGCTTCCTAGTATAGCCTGTAGCAGACATTAAGGGCAAGTGCTGATACACAAACACACAGTGCGCTAACCACTGCACCACCACACCCCACGCACTCACACAAAGTGCGCTAACCACTGCACCACCACTCCCCACTCACTCACACACAGTGCGCTAACCACTGCACCACCACTCACACACAGTGCGCTAACCACTGCACCACCACTCCCCACTCACACACACAGTGCGCTAACCACTGCACCACCACTCCCCACTCACACACACGCAGTGCCCTAACCACTGCACCACCACTCCCCACACACACAGTGCGCTAACCACTGCACCACCACTCCCCACTCACACACAGTGCGCTAACCACTGCACCACCACTCCCCACTCACACACACACACACAGTGTGCTAACCACTGCACCACCACTCCCCACTCACACACACAGTGCGCTAACCACTGCACCACCACTCCCCACACTCACACACACACACAGTGCGCTAACCACTGCACCACCACTCCCCACACACACACAGTGCGCTAACCACTGCACCACCACTCCCCACTCACACACACAGTGCGCTAACCACTGCACCACCACTCCACACACACAGTGCGCTAACCACTGCACCACCACTCCCCACTCACACACACAGTGCGCTAACCACTGCACCACCACTCCCCACGCACTCACACAAAGTGCGCTAACCACTGCACCACCACTCCCCATTCACTCACACACAGTGCGCTAACCACTGCACCACCACTCCTCACTCATACACACAGTGCGGTAACGGTGTGAGTGAGTGGGTGAGCGAGTTGCTGAGCGGGTGAGTGAGTGGGTGAGTGGGTGGGTGAGTGAGTGGGTGAGTGAGTGAGTGGGTGAGTGAGTGATTGGGTGAGTGGGTGAGTGAGTGGGTGAGTGAGTGAGTGGGTGAGTGGGTGAGTGAGTGAGTGAGTCATAGAGTGGGTGAGTAAGTGGGTGTCTGTGTGTATAGTGAGTGAGTTATAGAGTGAGTAAGTGATAGAGTGAGTGAGTGATAGAGTGGGTGAGTGAGTGAGTGATAGAGTGAGTGAATGAGTGATAGAGTGGGTAAGTGATAGAGTGAGTGAGTGAGCGAACGAAAGTGGGTGAGTGTGTGGCTAAGCGATTTGCTGAGTGGCTGAGCGGGTGGGTGAGTGAGTGAGTGAGTGGGCGGGTGAGTGAGTGGGTGAGCGATTGGCTGAGTGGGTGAGTGGGTGGGTGAGTGAGTGGGTGAGCGAGTGGGTGAGTGAGTGGGTGACTGAGTGAGTGAGTGGGTGAGTGGGTGGATGAGCGAGAGGCTGAGTGAGTGAGTGGGTGAGTGGGTGAGTGAGCGAGTGGGCGAACGGGTGAGTGAGTGAGTGGCTGAGTGGCTGGTGGGTGAGTGAGCGGGTGAGTGAGTGGGTGAGTGGGCGAGTGGGTGAGTGGGCGAGTGGGTGAGTGGGCGAGTGGGTGAGTGGCTGGGTGAGCGAGCGGGTGAGTGAGTGGGTGATTGGTTGAGTGGTTGAGTGGCTGAGCGGGTGAGCGAGTGGGTGAGCGAGTGGGTGAGCGAGTGGACGAGTGGGTGAGCGAGTGGGTGAGTGGTTGAGTGACTGAGTGAGTGAGTGGGTGAGTGAGTGAGTGAGTGGGTGAGTGAGTGAGTAAGCGAGTGGGTGAGTGAGTGAGTGGCTGAGCGGGTGAGCGAGTGGGTGAGTGGGTGAGTGACTGAGTTGCGCGGTTGAGTGAGCGAGTGGGTGAGCGAGTGAGTGAGTGGGTGAGCGAGTGGCTGAGCGAGTGGATGAGTGAGTGAGTGGGTGAGTGGCTGAGTGGGTGAGCGAGTGGGTGAGCGAGTGAGGGTGCGAGTGGGTGAGTGAGCGAGTGGGTGAGCGGGTGAGCGAGTGGGTGAGCGAGTGGCTGAGCGAGTGGGTGAGTGAGTGAGTGGGTGAGTGGCTGAGTGGGTGAGCGAGTGGGTGAGCGAGCGAGTGGGTGAGCGAGTGGGTGAGTGGCTGAGTGAGTGGCTGAGTGGGTGAGCGAGTGGGTGAGCGAGCGAGTGGGTGAGCGAGTGGGTGAGTGAGTGAGTGGGTGAGTGAGTGAGTGGGTGAGTGACTGAGTGAGTGAGTGTGTGGGTGAGTGAGTGAGTGAGTGGGTGAGTGAGTGAGTGGGTGAATGAGTGAGTGAGTGAGCGAGTGGGTGAGTGAGTGGGTGAGTGAGTGGGTGAGCGAGCGGGTGAGCGAGTGGCTGAGTGGGTGAGTGGCTGAGTGAGTGGCTGAGTGGGTGAGCGAGTGGGTGAGCGAGTGGGTGAGTGAGTGAGTGGGTGGGTGAGTGTGTGAGTGGGTGAGTGACTGAGTGAGTGAGTGTGTGGGTGAGTGAGTGAGTGGGTGAGTGAGTGAGTGGGTGAGTGAGTGAGTGAGCGAGTGGGTGAGTGAGTGGGTGAGTGAGTGGGTGAGCGAGCGGGTGAGCGAGTGGCTGAGTGGGTGAGTGGCTGAGTGAGTGGCTGAGTGGGTGAGCGAGCGAGTAGGGGGAGCGAGTGAGCGAGCGAGTGGGTGAGCGAGTGGGTGAGTGAGCGAGTGGCTGAGCAGGTGAGCGAGTGGGTGAGTGATTGAGCGAGTGGGTGAGTGAGTGAGTGGGTGAGTGGCTGGGTGGGTGAGTGAGTAGGTGAGCGAGCGGCTGAGTGGCTGAGTGGGTGAGCGAGTGGGTGAGCGAGTGGGTGAGTGAGCGAGTGGCTGAGCGGGTGAGCAAGTGGGTGAGCGAGTGGGTGAGCGAGCGAGTGAGTGAGCGAGTGGGTGAGCGAGTGGGTGAGTGGCTGAGTGGCTGAGTGGGTGAGTGGCTGAGCGAGTGGCTGAGTGGGTGAGCGAGTGGGTGAGCGAGTGGGTGAGCGAGCGAGTGGGTGAGCGAGTGGGTGAGCGAGTGAGTGAGTATCCACACCAACCTCCACGCGGATTTATCTTCGTCTTAGCGACCGTGCCAGAGCGTTTATGTAATTTCAAATGTGCGAGTCTGTGTGTGTCTGTTCGCATTTAAACGTGCACATGTAAGTTCGTATTTACTAATTAAACAATATTGTTAACGATGCTAATCTAACGCTTATTTTCCAGAGTGTGTGTGTTTATGTTAAACTTTGATTTGATTTGATATTTATATTAGAAATATGCACGCACTGTGTGTGTGTGGGGAGTGGTGGTGCAGTGGTTAGCGCACTGTGTGTGTGGGGAGTGGTGGTGCAGTGGTTAGCGCACTGTGTGTGTGTGTGTGTGGGGAGTGGTGGTGCAGTGGTTAGCGCACTGTGTGTGTGTGTGTGGGGAGTGGTGGTGCAGTGGTTAGCGCACTGTGTGTGTGTGAGTGGGGAGTGGTGGTGCAGTGGTTAGCGCACTGTGTGTGTGTGTGGGGAGTGGTGGTGCAGTGGTTAGCGCACTGTGTGTGTGTGTGGGGAGTGGTGGTGCAGTGGTTAGCGCACTGTGTGTGTGTGAGTGGGGAGTGGTGGTGCAGTGGTTAGCGCACTGTGTGTGTGTGAGAGTGGGGAGTGGTGGTGCAGTGGTTAGCGCACTGTGTGAGTGGGGAGTGGTGGTGCAGTGGTTAGCGCACTGTGTGTGAGAGTGGGGAGTGGTGGTGCAGTGGTTAGCGCACTGTGTGTGTGTTGATATCGTCTGATATGGGTGAGTGATTGAGTGGGTGAGTGAGTGAGTAACTGAATGAGTGAGTGGGTGAGTGAGTGAGTGACTGAATGAGTGAGTTGGTGAGTGAGTGGGTGACTGAGTGGGTGGGAGAGTGAGTGAGTTGGTGAGTGGGTAAGTGAGTGGGTGGGTAACTGAGTGAGTGAGTTGGTCAGTGAGTGAGTGTGTGGGTGAGTGGATAAGCGTTTGTGTGGGTAAGTGATAGAGTGGGTGAGTGCCTGAGTGAGTGAGTGGGTGACTGAGTGAGTGAGTGAATGAGTTACTGAGTGAGTGAGTGTGTGATAGAGTTGCTGAGTGAGCGAGTTAAAGTGGGTGCGTGTGTGGGTGTGTGGGTGAGTGTGTGGGTGAGTGTGTGGGTGAGTGAATGAGTTACTGAGTCAGTGAGTGATCGAGTGGTTAAGTGTGTGAGTGGCTGAGTGGGTGAGTGTGTGGGTGAGTGGGTGAGTGAGCGAGTGAGTGAGTGATAGAGTGGGTGAGTGAGTGAGTTGCTGAGCGAGTGAGTGATCGAGTGGGTAAGTGTTGGAGTGGCTGAGTGAGTGAGTGTGTGGGTGAGTGAGTGAGTGAATGAGTTACTGAGTGGGTGAGTGTGTGATAGAGTTGCTGAGTGAGCGAGTGAAAGTGGGTGAGTGAGTGGGTGAGTGAGTGTGTGGGTGAGTGGGTGTGTGAGTGTGTGGGTGAGTGGGTGTGTGAGTGTGTGGGTGAGTGGGTGAGTGTGTGGGTGAGTGAGTGAGTGTGTGGGTGAGTGATCGAGTGGGTAAGTGTCTCAGTGGCTGAGTGAGTGGGTGAGTGAGTAGGTGTGTGGGTGAGTGAGTAGGTGTGTGAGTGGCTGAGTGAGTGTGTGGGTGAGTGAGTGAGTTACTGAGTGAGTGAGTGATAGAGTGGTTAAGTGGGTGAGAGGCTGAGTGAGTGATAGAGTGTGTAAGTGGCTGAGGGAGTGATAGAGTGGCTAAGTGTGTGAGTGGCTGAGTGAGTGTGTGGATGTGTGAGTGAGTTACTGAGTGAGTGAGTGAGCGATTGAGTGAGTGAGTTGCTGAGCGAGTGAGTGATAGAGTGGTTAAGTGGGTGAGAGGCTGAGTGAGTGAGTGGGTGAGTGAGTGAATGAGTTACTGAGCGAGTGTGTGATAGAGTTGCTGAGTGAGCGAGTGAAAGTGGGTGCGTGAGTGGGTGAGTGAGTGCGTGAGTGGGTGAGTGAGTGAGTGGGTGAGTGGGTGTGTGAGTGTGTGGATGTGTGGGTGAGTGGGTGAGTGGGTGAGTGAGCGAGTGAGTGAGTGATAGAGTGGGTGAGTGTGTGAGTGGCTGAGTGAGTGAGTGTGTGGGTGAGTGAGTGAGTTACTGAGTGAGTGAGTGATAGAGTGGTCAAGTGTGTGAGTGGCTGAGTGAGTGAGAGTGTGGGGTGGAGTGAGTGAGTGATAGAGTTGCTGAGTGAGCGAGTGAAAGTGGGTGAGTGTGTGGGTGAGTGGGTGAGTGAGTGTGTGGGTGAGTGACTGAGTGAGTGGGTGTGTGAGTGTGTGGGTGAGTGAGTGAGTGGGTAAGTGTGTGGGTGTGTGAGTGAGTTACTGAGTGGGTGAGTGAGCGACTGAGTGAGTGATAGAGTGGTTAATTGTGTGAGAAGCTGATTGAGTGAGTGTGTGGGTGGGTGAGTGAGTGGGTGAGTGAGTGAGTTGCTGAGGTGAGCGAGTGAAAGTGGGTGAGTGAGTGGTTGAGTGAGTGTGTGGTGAGTGGGTGAGTGAGTGGGTCAGTGCGTGAGTGAGTGGGTGAGTGGGTGAGTTAAGTGGGTGAGTGAGTGAGTGTGTGAGTGGGTGAGTGAGTGGGTGAGTGGGTGAGTGAGTGGGTGAGTGGGTGAGTGAGTGAGTGATAGAGTGGTTAAGTGTGTGAGAGGCTGAGTGAGTGAGTGTGTGAGCGAGTGAGTGAGTGAGTAAATGAGTTACTGAGCGAGTGAGTGTGTGATGGAGTTGCTGAGTGAGCGAGTGAGAGTGGGTGAGTGTGTGGGTGAGTGAGTGAGTGATCGAGTGGCTAAGTGGGTGAGTGGCTGAGTGAGTGTGTGGGTGAGTGAGTGGGTGAGTGAGTGGGTGAGTGAGTGGGTGAGTGAGTGGTTAAGTGGGTGAGTGGTTAAGTGGGTGAGTGGGTGGGTGAGTGAGTGAGTGATAGAGTTGCTGAGTGAGCGAGTGAAAGTGGGTGTATATATATAGGCAGATACTTTTCATTTAGGATTAAATGGGATCTTTTAATAATCCTTGCACTCAGCTCTTTTGTCTTCACACAGACAAAGCTCCCCCGGGAAGCCTCCCGCTGCTAACCACTGCACCACCACTCCCCACACACACACACAGTGCGCTAACCACTGCACCACCACTCCCCACTCACACACACAGAGTGCGCTAACCACTGCACCACCACTCCCCCCACACACACACACGCAGTGCGCTAACCACTGCACCACCACTCCCCACCCTCACACACACACAGTGCGCTAACCACTGCACCACCACTCCCCACTCTCACACACACACAGTGCGCTAACCACTGCACCACCACTCCCTCCACACACACAGTGCGCTAACCACTGCACCACCACTCCCCCCACTCACACACACAGTGCGCTAACCACTGCACCACCACTCCCCACTCACACACACACACACAGTGCGCTAACCACTGCACCACTACTCCCTACACACAGTGCGCTAACCACTGCACCACCACTCCCCACTCACACACACAGTGCGCTAACCACTGCACCACCACTCCCCACACACACACAGTGCGCTAACCACTGCACCACCACTCCCCACTCACACACACAGTGCGCTAACCACTGCACCACCACTCCCCACACACACACAGTGCGCTAACCACTGCACCACCACTCCCCACTCACATACACATTGTCCGTGTTGTGCTTTGAGATTCCCGCAATCCTCTGAGATTTAAAGGCAAAGACAAAGCTACCCCCAGGTAGCCTCTAGCAGGGCTGCAGGGGCAAGTGCAGTCACACACACAGTGCGCTAACCACTGCACCACCACTCCCCACACACACACACAGTGCGCTAACCACTGCACCACCACTCCCCACACACAGTGCGCTAACCACTGCACCACCACTCCCCCCACACACACAGTGCGCTAACCACTGCACCACCACTCCCAATTAACAGTCAATCAAGGGCACTCAAAGACACGGTGATATGAAGACAAAGCTACCCAGGTAGCCTCTAGCAGGGCTGTAGGGGCAAGTGCTGTTACACCCTTAGGCACACACACATACTAACACACATACACACACTAACACATACACACTAACACACATACTAACACACATACACACACTAACACATACACACTAACACACACACACTAACACACATACACACACTAACACACACACTAACACACACACACTAACCAACACAAATACTAACACACAAACACATACACACACTAACACACACACTAACACACACACACACACTAACCCACACACATACTAGCACACACACACTAACCCACACACATACTAACACACACACTAACACACACATACACACACTAACACACACACACATACACACACTAACACACACACTAACACACACACACACACACACTAACCCACACACACACTAACACACACACACACACTAACCCACACACATACTAACACACACACACATACACACACTAACACGCACACACATACACTAACACTAACACACACACTAACCCACACACACTAACTCACACACATACTAACACACACACACTAACACACATACACACACTAACACACACACACTAACACACACTAACACTAACACACACACTAACTCACACACATACTAACACACACACTAACATACACACACTAACACACACACACACTAACACACACTAACCCACACACTAACACACACTAACACTAACCCACACTAACCCACACACACTAACTCACACACATACTAACACACACACACATTAACATACACACACTAACACACACACTAACACACATACACTAACACACACTAACACTAACACACACACTAACACACATACACTAACACACACTAACACTAACACACACACTAACACACACACGCATTAACATACACACACTAACACAAACACACACACACTAACACACACACTAACACACACTAACCCACACACACTAACTAACACACATACTAACACACGCACATTAACATACACACACTAACACACACACACTAACACACACACTAACACACATACACACACTAACACATACACACTAACTAACACACATACTAACACACACACAAACATACACACACTAACACACATACTAACCCACACACACTAACACACACACACACACTAACACACATACACACACTAACACACACACTAAGACATACACACACACACTAACCCACACACACTAACACACACACACTAACCCACACACACTAACACACACACACACTAACACACATACACACACTATCACACATACACACACTAACACACACACTAACCCACACACACTAACTCACACACATACTAACACACACACACTAACATACACACACTAACAACACACACTAACATACACACTAATACACACACTAACACACACACACTAACCCACACACACTAACACACAGACTAACACACACACTAACCCACTAACACACATTAACACACACACTAACACACACTAACACAGACACACACACTAACACACACACAATAACACACACACTAACACACACACACTAACACACACACTAACACATACTAAACACACACACACACTAACACACACACACACACTAACACACATACACTAACACACACTAACACTAACACACACACTAACACACACACGCATTAACATACACACACTAACACAAACACACACACTAACACACACACACTAACACACACTAACCCACACACACTAACTCACACACATACTAACACACACACATTAACATACACACACTAACACACACACACACTAACACACACACTAACACACATACACACACTAACACATACACACTAACTAACACACATACTAACACACACACAAACATACACACACTAACACACATACTAACCCACACACACTAACACACACACACACACTAACACACATACACACACTAACACACACACTAAGACATACACACACACACTAACCCACACACACTAACACACACACACACTAACCCACACACACTAACACACACACACTAACACACATACACACACTATCACACATACACACACTAACACACACACTAACCCACACACACTAACTCACACACATACTAACACACACACACTAACATACACACACTAACAACACACACTAACATACACACTAATACACACACTAACACACACACACTAACCCACACACACTAACACACAGACTAACACACACACTAACCCACTAACACACATTAACACACACACTAACACACACTAACACAGACACACACACTAACACACACACAATAAGACACACACTAACACACACACACTAACACACACACACTAACACACACACTAACACACACTAAACACACACACACACTAACACACACACACACACACACTAACACACACACACTAACACACACACTAACACACACATACACTAACACACGCACTAACACACACACTAACACACACACTAACCCACACACACACTAACCCACACACACACACTAACAACACACACACACTAACACACAAACACACACTAACATACACACACTAACACACACACACACATACTAACCCACACACACTAACTCACACACATACTAACACACACTAACACACATACACACTAACACACAGACACTAACCCACACACTAACACACACACTAACACACACACACACTAACACACTAACACACACACTAACACACACACACACTAACCCACACACACTAACACACACACACACACTAACACACACATACACTAACACACACACACTAACACACATTAATACACACACAGACACACTAACCCACACACACTAACTCACACACACATACTAACACACACACTAACATACACACACTGACACACACACACACTCACTAACCCACACACTAACACACACTAACACTAACACACAATAACCCACACTAACTCACACACACTAACTCACACACATACTACACACACACACTCACACACACTAACACACGCACACTAACACACACACACTAACACACTAACTCACACACTAACACACACTAACACATACACACACTAACACACGCACACACTAACCCACACACACTAACTCACACACACTCACTCACACACACACTAACACACACACACTAAGACACACACACTAACACACACACACACACTAACACACACTATACACTAACACTAACACACACTAACACACACACTAAACACATTAACACACACTAACACACACTAACACACACACACTAACACACACACTAACACACACACTAACACACACTAACACACACTAACACACACACACTAACACACACTAACTCAAACACACACACACACTAACACACACACACTAACCCACACACTACACACATACTAATATTAACACACACTAACCCACACACACTAACACACACACACTAACACACACACTAACACACACACACACTAACACACACACTAACAAACACTCACTAACACACACACACTAAGACACACACTAACCCACACACACACTAACCCACACACACTAACACACACACTAACACACACACTAACCCACACACACACTAACGCACACACTAACACACACACACTAACACACACTAACACAGACACACACACACTAACACACACACTAACACACACTAACACAGACACACACACTAACACACACACTAACACACACTAACACAGACACACACACACACACACTAACACACACACTAAACCACACACACACACACTAACACACACACACTAACACACACTAACACAGACACACTAACACACTAACACACACTAACCCACACACACACTAACCCACACACACACTAACACACTAACCCACACACACACTAACACACACACACTAACAACACACACACACTAACACACACACACTAACACAGACACTAACACAGACACACTAACACACTAACACACACTAACCCACACACACTAACCTACACACACACTAACACACAAGCTAACACACACACATACACTAACACACACACACACTAACACACACACTAACACACACACCAACACAGACACACTAACACACGAACACACACTAACCCACACACACACTAACACACACACACTAACACACACACTAACCCACACACACACTAACACACACACACTAACACACACACTAACACACACACACACTAACACACACACACACACACTAACACACACACACTAACACACACACACACTAACACACACACTAACACACACACACACTAACACACACACACTACCACACACACTAAACCACACACACTAACACACACATACACACACTAACACACACACTAACACACACACTAACACACACACTAACACACACACACACTAACACACACACACTAACACACACACACTAACACACACACTAACCCACACACACACTAACACACACACTAATACTGTGTGTGTGCGTCTGTGTGTGTGTGTGCGTCTGTGTGTGTGTGTGCGTCTGTGTGTGTCTGTGTGTGTGTGTGCGTCTGTGTGTGTGTCTGTGTGTGTGTGTCTCTGTGTGTGTGTGAGTGTCTGTGTGTGTGTGTCTGTGCGTGTGTGTCTGTGTGCGTCTGTGTGTGTGTGAGTGTCTGTGTGTGTGCGTGTGTGTCTCTCTGTGTGTGTGTGTGAGTGTCTGTGTGTGTGCGTGTGTGTGTCTCTGTGTGTGTGTGAGTGTCTGTGTGTGTGCGTGTGCGTGTCTGTGTGTGTGTGTGTGTCTCTCTGTGTGTGTGCGTGTGTGTATGTGTGTGAGTGTGTGTCTGTGTGCGTCTTTGTGTGTATTAGTGTGTGTCTGTGTGTCTCTGTGTCTGTGTGAGTGTGTGTGCGTGTGTGTCTGTGTGTGTCTGTGTGTGTGTTAGTGTGTGTGCGTGTGTGTCTGTGTGTGTCTGTGTGTGTGTTAGTGCGTGTGTGTCTGTGTGTGTCTGTGTGTATGTTAGTGCGTGTGTGTCTGTGTGTGTCTGTGTGTGTCTGTGTGTGTGTGTCTGTGTGTGTCTGTGTGTGTGTTAGTGCGTGTGTGTCTGTGTGTGTCTGTGTGTGTCTGTGCGTGTGAGGAGTTATCTGGCTGTTAAGTCGTGATATATTTATTTGGAGTTATATATTTATTTATACATTCATATTTACGACCCTCAGTATTGAATGTGACAGGCCTGGCGAAGGGGTGACGTCACAGCGCCTGTGCCTGTGTGTGTGTGTGTCTGTGTGTGTGTCTCTGTGTCTGTGTGTGTCCGTGTGTGTGTGTGTCCGTGTGTGTGTGTGTCTGTGTGTGTCACTGTGTCTGTGTGTGTGTCTGTGTGTGTGTCTGTGTGTGTGTGTCTGTGTGTGTGTCTGTCTGTGTGTGTGTCTCTGTGTCTGTGTGTGTCCGTGTGTGTGTGTGTCTGTGTGTGTCACTGTGTCTGTGTGTGTGTCTGTGTGTGTGTCTGTGTGTCTATGAGTGTCTGTGTGTCTTTGAGTGTCTGTCTGTGTGTGTGTCTGTGTGTGTGTCTGTGTGTGTGTCTTTGTCTGTCTGTGTGTGTGTGTGTCCGTGTGTGTGTGTCTGTGTGTGTGTGTGTCCGTGTGTGTGTGTCTGTCTGTGTGTCTGTCTGTGTGTGTGTGTGTCTGTGTGTGTGTCTCTGTGTATGTGTGTGTGTCTGTGTGTGTGTCTGTGTGTGTGTGTGTCTGTGTCTGTGTGTGTATCTGTGTGTGTGTCTGTATGTGTGTCTGTATGTGTGTGTGTCTGTGTGTCTATGAGTGTCTGCGTGTCATTGAGTGTCTGTGTGTCTCTGAGTGTCTGTGTGTCTGTGTGTCTATGAGTGTCTGTGTGTCTATGAGTGTCTGTGTGTGTGTCTGTGTGTGTGTCTGTGTGTGTGTCTGTGTCTATGAGTGTCTGTGTGTCTATGAGTGTCTGTGTGTGTGTCTGTGTGTCTATGTGTGTCTGTGTGTGTGTTTGTGTGTGTGTCTGTGTGTCTATGAGTATCCGTGTGTCTATGAGTGTCTGTGTGTGTCTGTGTGTGAGTGTCTGTGTGTCTATGAGTGTCTGTGTGTGTCTGTGTGTGTGTCTGTGTGTCTGTGTGTCTGTGAGTGTCTGTGTGTCTATGAGTGTCTATGTGTCTATGAGTGTCTATGAGTGTCTGTGTGTGTGTCTGTCTGTGTGTGTGTCTGTGTGTCAATCAGTGTCTGTGTGTGTGTGTCGGTGTCTATGAGTGTCTGTGTGTCTGTGTGTGTGTCTGTGTGTGTGGCCTCAAGGTGCACATAGCCTGGCACAAGCGTCGTGGTGACGTCACCGCCACTTAGTGGCGAATGGCGGTTGTTGTTGTGTCTGTGTGTGTGTGTGTCCATGAGTGTCTGTGTGTGTGTTTGTCTGTCTATGAGTGTCTGTGTGTGTGTTTGTCTGTCTATGAGTGTCTGTGTGTGTCTGTGTGTGTCTGTGTGTCTATGATTGTCTGTGTCTGTCTGTGTGTCTATGAGTGTCTGTGTGTCTATTAGTGTCTGTGTGTGTCAGTGTGTCTATGAGTGTCTGTGTGTCTATGAGTGTCTGTGTGTATCTGTGTGTGTGTGTGTCTGTGTGTCTATGAGTGTCTGTGTGTGTCTGTGTGTCTATGAGTGTCTGTGTGTCTATGAGTGTCTGTGTGTGTCTGTGTGTGTGTCTGTGTGTCTATGAGTGTGTATGTCTATGAGTGTCTGTGTGTGTGTCTGTCTGTGTGTGTGTCTGTGTGTGTGTCTGTGTGTCTATGAGTGTCTGTGTGTGTCTGTCTTTGGGTGTGTGTCTGTGTGTCTATGAGTGTCTGTGTGTGTGTCTGTCTGTGTGTGTGTCTGTGTGTGTCTGTGTGTGTGTGTCTGTGTGTCTGTGTGTGTGTCTGCCTGTGTGTGTCTGTGTGTCTATGAGTGTCTGTTTGTGTGTTTGTGTGTGTCTTTGTGTATGTCTATGAGAGTCTATGAGTGTCTGTGAGTGTATATGAGTGTCTATGAGTGTGTGTGAGTGTCTATGTATGTCTATGAGTGTCTGTGAGTTTGTATACGAGTGTCTGTGTGTATCTCAGTGTGTTTGTGAGTGTGTCTATGAGTGTCTGTGTGTGTCTATGAGTGTCTGTGTGTGTCTATGAGTGTCTATGAGTGTGTGTCTATGGGTGTCTATGAGTGTCTATGTGTGCCTATGAGTGTCTGTGTGTGTCTATGAGGGTCTATGTGTGTCTATGAGTGTCTGTGTGTGTCTATGAGTGTCAATGTGTGTCTATGTGTGTCTATGAGTGTCTATGAGTCTCTATGTGTGTCTATGAGTGTCTATGAGTCTCTATGAGTGTCTGTGTGTGTCTATGAGTGTCTATGAGTGTCTATGAGTGTCTATGTGTGTCTATGAGTGTCTGTGTGTGTCTATGCGTGTCTAAGAATGTCTGTTTGTGTCTGTGTGTGTCTATGAGTGTCTATGTGTGTCTATGTGTGTCTATGTGTGTCTATGAGTGTCTATGTGTGTCTGTGAGTGTCTATGAGTGTCTATGAGTGTCTATGTGTGTGTCTATGAGTGTCTATGAGTGTCTGAGTGTCTATGAGTGTCTGTGTGTGTCTCTATGTGTGTCTGTGAGTGTCTATGAGAGTGTCTATGAGTGTCTATGAGTGTCTGAGTGTCTATGAGTGTCTGTGTGTGTCTCTATGTGTGTCTATGAGTGTCTATGTGTGTGTCTATGAGTGTCTATGAGTGTCTGAGTGTCTATGAGTGTCTGTGTGTGTCTCTATGAGTGTCTATGAGTCTCTATGAGTGTCTATGAGAGTGTCTATGAGTGTCTATGAGTGTCTGAGTGTCTATGAGTGTCTATGAGTGTCTATGTGTGTCTATGAGTGTGTCTATGAGTGTCTATTAGTGTGTCTGTGTGTGTCTATGAGTGTCTATGAGTGTCTGAGTGTCTATGAGTGTCTATGAGTGTCTATGAGTGTGTCTATGAGTGTGTCTATGAGTGTCTATGAGTGTGTCTATGAGTGTCTATTAGTGTGTCTGTGTGTGTCTATGAGTGTCTATGAGTGTCTATGAGTGTCTGTGTATGTCTGTGTGTGTCTATGAGTGTCTGTGTGTGTCTATGAGTGTCTATGAGTGTCTGTGTGTGTCTATGTGTGTCTATGAGTGTCTATGAGTGTCTATGAGTGTCTGTGTGTGTCTATGTGTGTCTATGTGTGTCTATGAGTGTCTATGAGTGTCTATGAGTGTCTGTGTGTGTCTATGTGTGTCTATGTGTGTCTATGAGTGTCTATGAGTGTCTATGAGACTGTGTGAGTGTCTATGTGTGTCTATGAGTGTCTATGAGTGTCTGTGTGTGTCTATGTGTGTCTATGAGTCTCTGTGAGTGTCTATGAGACTCTATGAGTGTCTATGAGTGTCTATGTGTGTCTATGAGTGTCTAAGAGTGTCTGTGAGTATCTATGAGTGTCTAAGAGTGTCTATGAGTCTCTATGAGTGTCTATGAGTGTCTATGAGTGTCTATGTGTGTCTGTGTGTGTCTATGATTGTCTATGAGTGTCTATGATTCTCTATGAGTGTCTATGAGTGTGTCTATGTGTGTCTATGAGTGTCTGTGTGTGTCTATGAGTGTCTATGAGTGTCTATGAGTGTCTATGAGTGTGTCTATGAGTGTCTATGAGTGTATATGAGTGTCTAAGAGTGTCTGTGAGTGTCTGTGAGTGTCTATGTGTGTCTATAAGTGTCTATGTGTGTCTATGAGTGTCTGTGTGTGTCTGTGAGTGTCTATGAGTGTGTCTATGTGTGTCTATGAGTGTCTATGAGTGTGCCTGTGTGTGTCTGTGAGTGTCTATGAGTGTCTATGAGTGTCTGTGAGTGTCTATGAGTGTCTATGAGTGTCTATGAGTCTCTATGAGTCTCTATGAGTGTCTATGAGTGTCTATGAGTGTCTATGAGACTCTATGAGTGTCTATGAGTGTCTATGAGACTCTATGAGTGTCTATGAGTGTCTATGAGTGTCTGTGTGTGTCTATGTGTGTCTATGAGTGTCTATGAGTGTCTATGAGACTGTGTGAGTGTATATGAGTGTCTAAGAGTGTCTGTGAGTGTCTGTGAGTGTCTGTGTGTGTTTATGTGTGTCTATAAGTGTCTATGTGTGTCTATGAGTGTCTGTGTGTGTGTCTGTGAGTGTCTATGAGTGTCTATGAGTGTCTATGAGTGTGTCTGTGTGTGTCTATGTGTGTCTGTGAGTGTCTGTGAGTGTCTATGAGTGTCTATGAGTGTCTATGAGTGTGTCTGTGTGTGTCTATGTGTGTCTGTGAGTGTCTGTGAGTGTCTATGAGTGTCTATGAGTGTCTATGAGTGTGTCTCTGTGTGTCTGTGTGTGTCTGTGAGTGTCTATGAGTCTCCATGAGTGTCTGTGAGTGTCTATGAGTGTCTATGAGTCTCTATGAGTGTCTATGAGTCTCTATGTGTGTCTATGTGTGTCTATGAGTGTCTATGAGTGTGTCTATGAGTCTCTATGAGTGTCTATGAGTGTCTGTGAGTCTCTATGAGTGTCTATGAGTGTCTGTGTGTGTCTATGAGTGTCTATGAGTGTCTATGAGTGTCTATGAGTGTCTGTGTGTGTCTATGAGTGTCTATGAGTGTCTATGAGTGTCTATGAGTGTCTATGAGTGTCTGTGTGTGTCTATGAGTGTCTATGAGTCTCTATGAGTGTTTATGTGTGTCTATGAGTGTCTGTGAGTCTGTCTATGAGTGTCTGTGAGTGTCTGTGTGTTTCTATGAGTGTCTGTGAGTCTGTCTATGAGTGTCTGTGTGTGTCTATGAGTGTATGTGTGTGTCTATGGGTGTCCATGTGTGTCTATGAGTGTCTGTGTGTGTGTCTCTGTGTGTCTGTGTGTGTCTGTGAGTGTCTATGAGTGTGTGTGTGTGTGTCTGTGAGTGTCTGAGAGTGTCTGTGCGTGTCTATGTGTGTCTATGAGTGTCTATGAGTGTCTATGAGTGTCTATGAGTGTGTCTATGAGTGTCTATGTGTGTCTATGAGTATCTATGTGTGTCTTTTTATGCCTGTGTGTATCTCTGAGTGTCTATGAGTGTCTGTGAGTGTCTGTGAGTGTGTCTATGTGTGTCTATGTGTATCTCTGAGTGTCTGTGTGTGTCTGTGAGTGTGTCTGTGAGTGTGTCTGTGAGTGTCTATGAGTGTCTGTCTGAGTGTCTATGAGTGTATATGAGTGTGTGTGATTGTCTGTGACTGTCTATGAGTGTATATGAGTGTCTATGAGTGTGTGTTTCTCTGTGTCTGTGTGTGTCTTTGCGTATCTATGTGTGTCTAAGAGTGGCTGTGAGTGTCTATGAGTGTGTGTTAGTCTGAGTGTCTATGAGTGTGTGTTTTTCTGTGTCTGTGTGTGTCTGTGCGTATCTATGTGTGTCTAAGAGTGTCTATGAGTGTCTGTGTGTGTGTCTATGTTTGTGGAGAGTGGTTGTGATGTGGTTAGCGCACTGTGTGTGCGTAACAGCACTTGCCCCTACAGCCCTGCTAGAGGCTACCTGGGGGTAGCTTTGTCTGTGTGTGTAACTGCACTTGCCCCTACAGCCCTGCTAGAGGCTACCTGGGGTAGCTTTGTCTGTGTGTGTGTGACAGCACTTGCCCCTACAGCCCTGCTAGAGGCTACCTGGGGTAGCTTTGTGTGTGTCTTTGTGACAGCACTTGCCAATACAGCCCTGCTAGAGGCTACCTGGGGTAGCTTTGTCTGTGTCTGTGTAACTGCACTTGCCCCTACAGCCCTGCTACAGGCTACCTGGCGTAGCTTTGTCTGTGTCTGTGTAACAGCACTTGCCCCTACAGCCCTGCTAGAGGCTACCTGGGGAGCTTTGTCTGTGTCTGTGTAACTGCCCTTGCCCCTACAGCCCTGCTAGAGGCTACCTGGGGTAGCTTTGTCTGTGTCTGTGTAACAGCACTTGCCCCTACAGCCCTGCTAGAGGCTACCTAGGGGTAGCTTTGTCTGTGTAACAGCACTTGCCCCTACAGCCCTGCTAGAGGCTACCTGGGGAGCTTTGTCTGTGTCTGTGTAACAGCACTTGCCCCTACAGCCCTGCTAGAGGCTACCTGGGGTAGCTTTGTCTGTGTCTGTGTAACAGCACTTGCCCCTACAGCCCTGCTAGAGGCTACCTGGGGTAGCTTGTCTGTGTCTGTGTAACTGCACTTGCCCCTACAGCCCTGCTAGAGGCTACCTGGGGTAGCTTTGTCTGTGTCTGTATAACAGCACTTGCCCCTACAGCCCTGCTAGAGGCTACCTGGGGGAGCTTTGTCTGTGTCTGTGTAACAGCACTTGCCCCTACAGCCCTGCTAGAGGCTACCTAGGGGGAGCTTTGTCTGTCTCTGTGTAACTGCCCTTGCCCCTACAGCCCTGCTAGAGGCTACCTGGGGTAGCTTTGTCTGTGTCTGTGTGACGGCACTTGCCCCTACAGCCCTGCTAGAGGCTACCTGGGGGAGCTTTGTCTGTGTCTGTGTGTGACAGCACTTGCCCCTACAGCCCTGCTAGAGGCTACCTGGGGGAGCTTTGTCTGTGTCTGTGTAACAGCACTTGCCCCTACAGCCCTGCTAGAGGCTACCTGGGGTAGATTTGTCTGTGTCTGTGTAACAGCACTTGCCCCTACAGCCCTGCCAGAGGCTACCTGGGGGTAGCTTTGTCTGTGTCTGTGTGACAGCACTTGCCCCTACAGCCCTGCTAGAGGCTACCTGGGGGAGCTTTGTCTGTGTCTGTGTAACAGCACTTGCCCCTACAGCCCTGCTAGAGGCTACCTGGGGTAGATTTGTCTGTGTCTGTGTAACAGCACTTGCCCCTACAGCCCTGCTAGAGGCTACCTGGCGTAGCTTTGTCTGTGTCTGTGTAACTGCACTTGCCCCTACAGCCCTGCTAGAGGCTACCTGGGAGAGCTTTGTCTGTGTATTTGTAACAGCACTTGCCCCTACAGCCCTGCTAGAGGCTACCTAGGGGTAGCTTTGTCTGTGTCTGTGTAACAGCACTTGCCCCTACAGCCCTGCTAGAGGCTACCTGGGATAGCTTTGTCTGTGTCTGTGTAACTGCACTTGCCCCTACAGCCCTGCTAGAGGCTACCTGGCGTAGCTTTGTCTGTGTCTGTGTAACAGCACTTGCCCCTACAGCCCTGCTAGAGGCTACCTGGGAGAGCTTTGTCTGTGTATTTGTAACAGCACTTGCCCCTACAGCCCTGCTAGAGGCTACCTGGGGTAGCTTTGTGTGTGTCTTTGTGACAGCACTTGCCAATACAGCCCTGCTAGAGGCTACCTGGGGTAGCTTTGTCTGTGTCTGTGTAACTGCACTTGCCCCTACAGCCCTGCTACAGGCTACCTGGCGTAGCTTTGTCTGTGTCTGTGTAACAGCACTTGCCCCTACAGCCCTGCTAGAGGCTACCTGGGGAGCTTTGTCTGTGTCTGTGTAACTGCCCTTGCCCCTACAGCCCTGCTAGAGGCTACCTGGGGTAGCTTTGTCTGTGTCTGTGTAACAGCACTTGCCCCTACAGCCCTGCTAGAGGCTACCTAGGGGTAGCTTTGTCTGTGTAACAGCACTTGCCCCTACAGCCCTGCTAGAGGCTACCTGGGGAGCTTTGTCTGTGTCTGTGTAACAGCACTTGCCCCTACAGCCCTGCTAGAGGCTACCTGGGGTAGCTTTGTCTGTGTCTGTGTAACAGCACTTGCCCCTACAGCCCTGCTAGAGGCTACCTGGGGTAGCTTGTCTGTGTCTGTGTAACTGCACTTGCCCCTACAGCCCTGCTAGAGGCTACCTGGGGTAGCTTTGTCTGTGTCTGTATAACAGCACTTGCCCCTACAGCCCTGCTAGAGGCTACCTGGGGGAGCTTTGTCTGTGTCTGTGTAACAGCACTTGCCCCTACAGCCCTGCTAGAGGCTACCTAGGGGGAGCTTTGTCTGTCTCTGTGTAACTGCCCTTGCCCCTACAGCCCTGCTAGAGGCTACCTGGGGTAGCTTTGTCTGTGTCTGTGTGACGGCACTTGCCCCTACAGCCCTGCTAGAGGCTACCTGGGGGAGCTTTGTCTGTGTCTGTGTGTGACAGCACTTGCCCCTACAGCCCTGCTAGAGGCTACCTGGGGGAGCTTTGTCTGTGTCTGTGTAACAGCACTTGCCCCTACAGCCCTGCTAGAGGCTACCTGGGGTAGATTTGTCTGTGTCTGTGTAACAGCACTTGCCCCTACAGCCCTGCCAGAGGCTACCTGGGGGTAGCTTTGTCTGTGTCTGTGTGACAGCACTTGCCCCTACAGCCCTGCTAGAGGCTACCTGGGGGAGCTTTGTCTGTGTCTGTGTAACAGCACTTGCCCCTACAGCCCTGCTAGAGGCTACCTGGGGTAGATTTGTCTGTGTCTGTGTAACAGCACTTGCCCCTACAGCCCTGCTAGAGGCTACCTGGCGTAGCTTTGTCTGTGTCTGTGTAACTGCACTTGCCCCTACAGCCCTGCTAGAGGCTACCTGGGAGAGCTTTGTCTGTGTATTTGTAACAGCACTTGCCCCTACAGCCCTGCTAGAGGCTACCTAGGGGTAGCTTTGTCTGTGTCTGTGTAACAGCACTTGCCCCTACAGCCCTGCTAGAGGCTACCTGGGATAGCTTTGTCTGTGTCTGTGTAACTGCACTTGCCCCTACAGCCCTGCTAGAGGCTACCTGGCGTAGCTTTGTCTGTGTCTGTGTAACAGCACTTGCCCCTACAGCCCTGCTAGAGGCTACCTGGGAGAGCTTTGTCTGTGTATTTGTAACAGCACTTGCCCCTACAGCCCTGCTAGAGGCTACCTAGGGGTAGCTTTGTCTGTGTCTGTGTGTGACAGCACTTGCCCCTACAGCCCTGCTAGAGGCTACCTGGGGGAGCTTTGTCTTTATTTCATCGTGTCTTTGATTGCTCCTGATTGTCTGTTAATGGAGAGTGGTGGTGCTGTGGTTAGCGCACTTTGTGTGTGTGAGTGGGGAGTGGTGGTGCAGTGATTAGCGCACTTTGTGTGTGTCTGTATGCGTATGTGAGTGTGTGTCTGTGTGTCTATGTGTGTGTGTGTTTGTGTGTGTCTGTGTGTGTGTGTCTGTGTGTATCTGTGTGTGTGTGTTTGTGTGTATCTGTGTGTGTGTGTTTGTGTGTCTATGTCTGTGTGTGTGTCTGTGTGTGTGTGTCTGTGTGTGTCTGTGTCTGTGTGTGTGTATGTGTCTGTGTGTGACTGTCTGTGTGTGTGTGTGTCTGTGTATGTGTGTGAGCGATAGTGTAGCAGTTAGCGCGCTGCGCTATGAACCTGGCGACCCGAGTTCGATTCCCGCTCACGGCCAACACCAGTGACGATTATCTGAACCGGTCCCGGGCCTCCCCTAGGTCGACTCAGCCTGAAATGAGTACCTGGTGCGGTGTGTAAACATCGCCACTGGGGAGACAAAGGCGGTCGGGCGTGGTGCTGGCCACCCACCCCCTCGTGTACCGTTCCGGCCTTCATAGGTGCTCGCTAACAGCACTTGCCCCTACAGTCTGTTAAGGCTATATGGGGGATCTTTATCTTTGTCTGTGTGTGTGTCTGTGTCTGTGTGTGTCTGTGTGTGTCTCTCTGTGTCTGTGTGTGTCTATGTGTGTCTGTCTATGTGTGTGTGTCTATGTGTGTCTGTCTATGTGTGTGTCTATGTGTGTCTGTCTGTGTGTGTGTCTGTGTGTGTGTGTCTGTGTGTGTGTGTGTGTCTGTGTGTGTGTGTCTGTGTGTGTGTTTGTGTGTGTGTGTCTGTGTGTGTGTCTGTGTGTGTGTCTGTGTGTGTGTCTGTGTGTGGGTCTGTGTGTGTGTCTGTGTGTGTCTCTCTGTGTGTCTCTCTGTGTGTCTCTCTGTGTGTGTCTCTGTGTGTGTCTCTCTGTGTGTGTCTCTGTGTGTGTGTCTCTCTGTGTCTGTGTCTCTCTGTGTCTGTGTCTCTCTGTGTCTGTGTCTCTCTGTGTCTGTGTCTCTCTGTGTCTGTGTCTATGAGTGTGTCTATGAGTGTGTCTGTGTGTGTCTCTGTGTGTGTCTGTGTGTCTGTGTGTGTCTGTGTGTGTGTGTCTGTGTGTGTCTGTGTGTGTGTGTCAATGTGTGTGTCTGTGTGTGTCTCTGTGTGTGTGTGTGTCTGTGTGTGTCTATGTGTGTGTCTGTGTGTGTATCTGTGTGTGTGTCTGTGTCTGTGTGTGTGTGTCTGTGTGTGTGTCTCTCTGTATGTGTCTGTGTGTCTGTGTGTGTCTGTGTCACCTGTGTGTGTGTCTGTGTGTGTCTGTCTATGTGTGTGTGTGTGTCTGTGTGTGTGTGTGTGTCTGTGTGTGTGTCTCTCTGTGTCTGTGTGTGTCTGTGTGTGTGTGTCAATGTGTGTGTCTATGTGTGTGTCTGTGTGTGTGTGTGTCTGTGTGTCTGTGTGTGTGTGTCTGTGTCTGTGTGTGTCTGTGTGTGTGTGTCTGTGTGTGTGTCTGTGTGTGTGATGAGGAGGGTGGTGATGGTCGTGATTCAGGAAGCGTCTCTCTGTCTCGGCGTCTGCGAGCGAGGCGAGCGGATTGACCGATCGCCTCGCTTCCGTAACGGAGTAGACACCACCCCTCCCCCCCACAGACCCCCCCACACACCCCCCCACACACCCCCCCACACACCCCTCCCCCACACACACACACACCCACACACACACCCCTTGGACCCCACACACACACACACAAACACTCACCCTCTCACCATGCGCTCACCATCCCCTATCTCACACTCACTCAGTCACTCAGCCACTCAATCACTCACACACTCACTCATCCACTCGCTCATCCACTCATCCACTCAATCATCCACTCACTCAGCCACTCAGTCACTCATCCACTCACTCATCCACTCGCTCACACACTCAGCCACTCAATCACTCACACACTCAGTTACTCACTCATCCACGCATCCACTCACTCAGCCACTCAATCACTCACACACTCAGTTACTCACTCATCCACTCATCCACTCAATCATCCACTCACTCAGCCACTCAGTCACTCACCCACTCACTCATCCACTCACTCAGCCACTCAGTCACTCACCCACTCACTCATCCACTCACTCAGCCACTCAATCACTCATACACTCAGTTACTCACTCACTCAGTCACTCAGCCACTCACTCATCCACTCACTCACATACTCAGCCACTCAGCCACTCAATCATCCACTCACTCATCCACTCACTCAGCCACTCAAACACTCACACACTCAGTTACTCACTCATCCACTCAGTCACTCACCCACTCACTCATCCACTCACTCACACACTCAGCCACTCACTCATCCACTCACTCATCCACTCACACACACACTCAGCCACTCAATCATCCACTCAGTCACTCATCCACTCAGCCACTCAATCACTCACACACTCATTTACTCACTCATCCACTCATCCACTCAATCATCCACTCACTCAGCCACTCAATCACTCACACACACAGTTACTCACACACTCAATCACTCACACACTCACTCGTCCACTCACTCACACACTCACCCACTCACTCATCCACTCACTCATCCACTCAATCACTCACACACTCAGTTACTCACTCATCCACTCATCCACTCATCCACTCAATCATCCACTCACTCAGCCACTCAATCACTCATACACTCAGTTACTCACACACTCAGTCACTCAGCCACTCACTCATCCACTCACTCACACACTCAGCCACTCAATCATCCACTCAGTCACTCACCCACTCACTCATCCACTCACTCAGCCACTCAATCACTCACACACTCAGTTACTCACTCATCCACTCATCCACTCACTCAGCCACTCAATCACTCATACACTCAGTTACTCACACACTCAGTCACTCAGCCACTCACTCATCCACTCACTCACACACCCAGCCACTCAATCATCCACTCACTCATCCACTCACTCAGCCACTCAATCACTCACACACACAGTTACTCACACACTCAATCACTCACACACTCACTCATCCACTCACTCACACACTCAGCCACTCAATCATCCACTCAGTCACTCACCCACTCACTAATCCACTCACTCAGCCACTCAATCACCCACACTCAGTTACTCACTCATCCACTCATCCACTCAATCATCCACTCACTCAGCCACTCAATCACTCACACACACAGTTACTCACACACTCAATCACTCACACACTCACTCGTCCACTCACTCACACACTCACCCACTCACTCATCCACTCACTCATCCACTCAATCACTCACACACTCAGTTACTCACCCATCCACTCATCCACTCATCCACTCAATCATCCACTCACTCAGCCACTCAATCACTCATACACTCAGTTACTCACACACTCAGTCACTCAGCCACTCACTCATCCACTCACTCACACACTCAGCCACTCAATCATCCACTCAGTCACTCACCCACTCACTCATCCACTCACTCAGCCACTCAATCACTCACACACTCAGTTACTCACTCATCCACTCATCCACTCACTCAGCCACTCAATCACTCATACACTCAGTTACTCACACACTCAGTCACTCAGCCACTCACTCATCCACTCACTCACACACCCAGCCACTCAATCATCCACTCACTCATCCACTCACTCATCCACTCACTCAGCCACTCAATCACTCACACACTCAGTTACTCACTCATCCACTCATCCACTCAATCATCCACTCACTCAGCCACTCAATCACTCATACACTCAGTTACTCACACACTCAATCACTCATACACTCACTCATCCACTCACTCACACACTCAGCCACTCAATCATCCACTCAGTCACTCACCCACTCACTCATCCACTCACTCATCCACTCAATCACTCACACACTCAGTTACTCACTCATCCACGCATCCACTCAATCATCCACTCACTCAGCCACTCAATCACTCATACACTCAGTTACTCACACACTCAGATACTCAGCCACTCACTCACCGACTCACTCACACACTCAGCCACTCAATCATCCACTCACTCAGACACTCACTCACTCAGACACTCACTCACTCAGACACTCACTCAGACACTCACTCACTCACTCAGACACTCACTCAGACATTCACTCACTCAGACACTCACCAAGACACTCACTCACTCAGACACTCGCTCACTAAGGCACTCACTGAGACACTCACTCACTCAGACACTAACTAAGACACGCACTCAGACACTCACTCACTCAGACACTCACTCACTCACACACTCACCCACTCACTCATCCACTCAGTCACTCAGCCACTCAATCACTCACACAGTCACTCACTCACACACTCACTCACTCAGTCTCTCAGCCTCTCAATCACTCATCCACTCAGTTACTCAATCATCCACTCACTCACCCACTCACTCAGTCACTCAGCCACTCAATCACTCATTCACTCATCCACTCACTCACTCAGTCACTCAGCCACTCAATCAGTCACACAGTTACTCAATCATCCACTCACTCACTCATCCACTCACTCAGCCACTCAATCAGTCACTCAATCACTCACACACTCACTCATCCACTCACACACTCAGTTACTCAATCATCCACTCACACTCACTCACTCACCCACTCACCCACTCACCCACTCACTCACTCACTCACCCACTCACTCACCCACCCACCCACCCACTCACTCACTCACTCACCCACTCACCCACCCACTCACTCACTCACTCACCCACTCACTCACTCATCCACCCACTCACCCACCCACTCACCCACTCACCCACCCACCCACTCACTCACTCATCCACCCACTCACCCACCCACTCACCCACTCACCCACCCACCCACTCACTCATCCACCCACTCACTCACTCACTCACCCACTCACTCACTCATCCACCCACTCACCCACCCACTCACCCACTCATCCACCCACTCACTCACTCACTCACCCACTCACCCACCCACCCACCCACTCACTCACCCACCCACCCACCCACTCACCCACCCACCCACCCACTCACCCACCCACCCACTCACCCACCCACCCACCCACTCACCGCAGTCACACCCAGATCATCCAACCATTACATTACAACGTGCTTGACCAATAGGGAGCCATCCCTCGACCGAGACACCGGTCCATCGATCAGACCCCATCCACCCATCCCCCCAAAACCGGCTCATTCTGTCTACACCGGACGGAGAACTCTCCGGCCAAAGCCATCGAAGGATTCACGGTCTCCGCGGTCGAAATCGACGTCAAATTAATGGACGGCGTCCCTGTAACGTACCAAAGGTTAACGGGGAGGGGGAGGGGGAGGGGAAGGGGGGGGGTTAGCGACCGCCTGCATACCGGGAGAGGTAGTTAACATCCCGGTTGAGAGAAGGAGAGAGAGAGAGAGGAGAGAGGAGAGAGGAGAGAGAGAGACACGTGCAGATATTCCTAATATATCGAACCCACGGACCTCCTGTAGACCAGGCGAGGTAGTCAACATCGCCCGGGGTCTGGGATCGAACCCACGGACCTCCTGTAGACCAAGCGAGGTAGTCAACATCTCACAGGGTCTAGGATCGAACCCACGACCTCCTGTAGACCAGGCGAGGTAGTCAACATATCCCAGGGTCTGGGATCGAACCCACGATCTCCTGTAGACCTGGCGAGGTAGTCAACATCTCCCAGGGTCTGGGATCAAACCCGCGACCTCCAGTAGACCAGGCGAGGTAGTCAACATCTCACAGGGTCTGAGATCGAACCCAAGACCTCCTGTATACCAGGCGAGGTAGTCAACATCTCCCAGGGTCTGGGATCAAACCCACGACCTCCTGTAGACCAGGCGAGGTAGTCAACATCTCCCAGAGTCTGGGATTGAACCCACGACCTCATGCAGACCAGGCGAGGTAGTCAACATCTCACAGGGTCTGGGATCGAACCCACGACCTCCTGTAGACTAGGCGAGGTAGTCAACATCTCCCAGGGTCCGGGATCGAACCCACGGACCTCCTGTAGACCAGGCGAGGTAGTCAACATCTCCCAGGGTCTGGGATCGAACTCACAACCTCCTGTAGACCAGGCGAGGTAGTCAACATCTCCCAGGGTCTGGGATCGGTCCCACGGACCTCCTGTAGACCAGGCGAGGTAGTCAACATCTCGCAGGGTCGGGGATCGGTCCCACGGACCTCCTGTAGACCAGGCGAGGTAGTCAACATCTCACAGGGTCTCGGATCGAACCCACGACCTCCTGTATACCAGGCGAGGTAGTCAACATCTCCCAGGGTCTGGGATCGAAGCCATGACCTCCTGTATACCAGGCGAGGTAGTCAACATCTCCCAGGGTCCGGAATCGAATCCACGACCTCCTGTAGACCAGGCGAGGTAGTCAACATCTCACAGGGTCTGGGATCGAACCCACGGATCTCCTGTAGACCAGGCGAGGTAGTCAACATCTCCCAGGGTCTGGGATCGAACCCACGGACTTCCTGTAGACCAAGCGAGGTAGTCAACATCTCCCGGGGTCTGGGATCGAACCCACGACCTCCTGTAGACCAGCGAGGTAGTCAACATCTCCCAGGGTCTCGGATCGAACCCACGACCTCCTGTAGACCAAGCGAGGTAGTCAACATCTCCCAGGGTCTGGGATCGAACCCACGACCTCCTGTATACCAGGCGAGGTAGTCAACATCTCCCAGGGTCTGGGATCGAACCCACGGACCTCCTGTATACCAGGCGAGGTAGTCAACATCTCCCAGGGTCTGGGATCGAACCCACGACTTGCTGTATATCAGGCGAGGTAGTCAACATCTCCCAGGGTCTGGGGTCGAACCCACGACCTCCTGTATACTGGGCGAGGTAGTCAACATCTCCCGGGGTCTGGGATCGAACCCATGACCTCCTGTAGACCAGGCGAGGCAGTCAACATCTCCCAAGGTCTGGGATCGAACCCACGGACCTCCTGTAGACCAGGCGAGGTAGTCAACATCTCCCAGGGTCTGGGATCGAACTCACGGACCTCCTGTAGACCAGGCGAGGTAGTCAACATCTCCCAGGGTCTGGGATCGAACCAACGGACCTCCTGTATACCAGGCGAGGTAATCAACATCTCACAGGGTCTGGGGATGGAACCCACGACCTCCTGTAGACCAGGCGAGGTAGTCAACATCTCCCAGGGTCCGGAATCGAATCCACGACCTCCTGTAGGCCAGGCGAGGTAGTCAACATCTCCCAGGGTCTGGGATCGGTCCCACGGACCTCCTGTAGATCAGGCGAGGTAGTAAACATCTCCCAGGGTCTGGGATCGAACCCACGACCTCCTGTAGACCAGGCGAGGTAGTCAACATCTCACAGGGTCTGGGATCGTACCCACGACCTCCTGTATACCAGGCGAGGTAGTCAACACCTCACAGACACACACACAGACACACACACACAGCTACACACACATTAGGGGGGTCCACGTTTCGCAAGCGTAGAGAAGGGAGGGAATGACCGTGGCCGAGAAGACCTGAAGCTTAGTGCGGAGCGACAGACCAGGTAGCTTCCACACAGCATTACGCAACCGATGAAAAGATATTGCCGCTCGACTGATTCGGAGTGAGACCTCTGCTGTTAAACTGGAGCCGGTCATAAGCACACTGCTACAAACACAGCTACACACACACACAGCTACACACACACAGCTACACACACACACAGCTACACACACACAGCTACACACACACACAGCTACACACACACAGCTACACACACACAGCTACACACACAGCTACACACACACAGCTACACACACACACAGCTACACACACAGCTACACACACACACAGCTACACACACACACAGCCGGCTAAACACACACAGCTACACACACAGCTACACACACAGCTACACACACATAGCTACACACACAGCTACACACACAGCTACACACACAGCTACACACACATAGCTACACACACAGCTACACACACACAGCTACACACACACAGCTACAAACACGCAGCTACACACACACACAGCTACACACACAGCTACACACACACACAGCTACACACACAGCTACACACACATAGCTACACACACAGCTACACACACACACACAGCTACAAACACACAGCTACACACACAGCTACAAACACACAGCTACACACACACAGCTACACACACACAGCTACACACACACACAGCTACACAAACAGCTACACACACACAGCTACACACACAGCCACACACACACAGCTACACACACACAGCTACACACACACAGCTACACACAGCTACACACACACACAGCTACACACACAGCTACACACACACAGCTACACACACACACAGCTACACACACAGCTGCACACACAGCTACACACACACACAGCTACACACACAGCTACACACACAGCTACACACACAGCTACACACACACACACACACAGCTACACACACAGCTACACACACATAGCTACACACACATAGCTACACACACAGCTACACACACATAGCTACACACACACAGCTACACACACACAGCTACACACAGCTACACACACACACAGCTACACACACAGCTACACACACACACAGCTACACACACAGCTACACACACACAGCTACACACACAGCTACACACACATAGCTACACACACAGCTACACACACACAGCTACACACACACACACACAGCTACAAACACACAGCTACACACACAGCTACAAACACACAGCTACACACACACAGCTACACACACACAGCTACACAAACAGCTACACACACACAGCCACACACACACAGCTACACACACACAGCTACACACACACAGCTACACACAGCTACACACACACACAGCTACACACAAAAGCTACACACACACAGCTACACACACACACAGCTACACACACAGCTGCACACACAGCTACACACACACACAGCTACACACACACAGCTACACACGCACACACAGCTACACACACAGCTACACACACACACAGCTACACACACAGCTACACACACACAGCTACACACACATAGCTACACACACAGCTACACACACAGCTACACACACACACAGCTACACACACACACAGCTACACACACACAGCTACACACAGACACACACACAGACACACACAGCTACACACAGCTACACACAAAGACACACAGCTACACACACAGCTACACACACAGCTACACACACACAGCTACACACACACAGCTACACACACACACACAGCTACACATACAGCTACACACAGCTACACACACACAGCTACACACACACAGCTACACACACACACAGCTACACACACACAGCTACATATACACAGCTACACACAGAGACACAGCTACACACACAGCTACACATACACACAGCTACATACACACAGACACACACACAGACACACACACACACAGACACACACAGCTACACACACACACAGACACGCACACAGCTACACACACACAGCTACACAAACACACAACTACACACACACACAGCTACATACACACAGCTACACACACAGACACACACAGACACCTACATACAGCTACACACACACACAGCTACACACACACACAGCTACACACACAGCTACACACACACAGCTACACACATAGCTACACACACACAGCTACACACACACACAGCTACACACACACACAGCTACACACACAGCTACACACACAGCTACACACACACAGCTAAACACACACACAGCTACACACACACACAGCTACACACACACAGCTACACACACACAGCTACACACACACAGCTACACACACACACAGCTACACACACAGCTACACACACACAGCTACACACACACACACACAGCTACACACACACACAGCTACACAAACACACAGCTACACACACAACTACACACACACAGCTACACACAGAACTACATACACACAGCTACACACACAGCTACACACACAGCTACACACACACACAGCTACACACACACAGCTACACACACAGCTACACACACACAGCTACACACACAGCTACACACACATAGCTACACACACAGCTACACACACACAGCTACACACACACACACAGCTACAAACACACAGCTACACACACAGCTACAAACACACAGCTACACACACACAGCTACACACACACAGCTACACAAACAGCTACACACACACAGCTACACACACAGCTACACACACACAGCTACACACACACAGCTACACACACACAGCTACACACAGCTACACACACACACAGCTACACACACAGCTACACACACACAGCTACACACACACACAGCTACACACACAGCTGCACACACAGCTACACACACACACAGCTACACACACACAGCTACACACACACACACAGCTACACACACAGCTACACACACACACACAGCTACACACACAGCTACACACACATAGCTACACACACAGCTACACACACACAGCTACACACACATAGCTACACACACAGCTACACACACAGCTACACACACACACACACAGCTACACACACACACAGCTACACACACACAGCTACACACAGACACACACACAGACACACACAGCTACACACAGCTACACACAAAGACACACAGCTACACACACAGCTACACACACAGCTACACACACACAGCTACACACACACAGCTACACACACACACACAGCTACACATACAGCTACACACAGCTACACACACACAGCTACACACACACAGCTACACACACACACAGCTATACACACACAGCTACATATACACAGCTACACACAGAGACACAGCTACACACACAGCTACACATACACACAGCTACATACACACAGACACACACACAGACACACACACACACAGACACACACAGCTACACACACACACAGACACGCACACAGCTACACACACACAGCTACACAAACACACAACTACACACACACACAGCTACATACACACAGCTACACACACAGACACACACAGACACCTACACACAGCTACACACACACACAGCTACACACACACACAGCTACACACACAGCTACACACACACAGCTACACACATAGCTACACACACACAGCTACACACACACACAGCTACACACACACACAGCTACACACACAGCTACACACACAGCTACACACACACAGCTAAACATACACACAGCTACACACACACACAGCTACACACACACACAGCTACACACACACAGCTACACACACAGCTACCCACACACAACTACACACACACAGCTATACACACACAGCTACACACACACACAGCTACACACACAGCTACACACACACAGCTACACACACACACACAGCTACACACACACACAGCTACACACACACACAGCTACACACACAACTACACACACACAGCTACACACAGAGCTACATACACACAGCTACACACACAGCTACACACACAGCTACACACACACAGACACACACACACACAGCTACACACACACAACTACACACAGCTACACACACAACTACACACAGACACAGCTACACATACACACACAGCTACACACACACACAGCTACACACACAGCTACACACACACAACTACACACACAGCTACACACACACAGCTACACACACACACAACTACACACACAGCTACACACAGCTACACACACACACAGCTATACACACACACAGCTAAACACAGCTACACACACAGACACACACACAAAGCTACACACACACAGCTACACACACAGCTACACACAGACAGCTACACACACACACAGCTACACACACACAGCTACACACACACAGCTACACACACAGGCACACAGCTACACACACGCAGCTACACACACTCAGCTACACACACACAGCTACACACACAGCTACACACAGCTACACACACAGACACACACACAAAGCTACACACACACAAAGCTACACACACACACAGCTACACACACAGCTACACACAGACAGCTACACACACACACAGCTACACACACACAGCTACACACACACAGCTACACACACACACAGACACACACACAGCTACACACACACACACAGCTACACAAACACACAGCTACACATACAGCTACACACACACACACACACAGCTACACAAACAGCTACACACACACACAGCTACACACACACACAGCTACACACACAGCTACACACACACAGACACAGCTACACAGACACAGCTACACACACACACAGCTACACACACACACAGCTACACAAACACACAGCTACACACACAGCTACACACAACTACACACACACAGCTACACACACAGCTACACACACAGCTACACACACACAGCTACACACACACACAGCTACACACACACAGCTACACACACACACACAGCTACACACACACAGCTACACACACACACAGCTACACACACACACAGCTACACACACACACAGCTACACACACACAGCTACACACACACACACAGCTACACACACACACACAGCTACACACACAGTCACACACACAGCTACACACACACACACAGCTACACACACAGCTACACACACAGACACACACACACACAGCTACACACACAGACACACACACAGCTACACACACACAGCTACACACACACACAGCTACACACACAGCTACACACACACAGCTACACACACACACACAGCTAGACACAGCTACACACACACACACAGCTACACACACACAGACACACACACAAAGCTACACACACAGCTACACACACACAGCTACACACAGCTACACACACAGCTACACACAGCTACACACACACACAGCTACACACACACAGCTACACACACACAGCTACACACACACACACATCTACACACACACACAGACACACACACAGCTACACACACACACAGACACACACACACAGCTACACACACAGACACACACACACAGACACACACACACAGCTACACACAGCTACACACACACACAGCTACACACACACACACATCTACACACACACACAGCTACACACACACACAGCTACACACAGCTACACACACACACAGCTACACACAGCTACACACACAGCTACACACACACAGCTACACACACACATAGCTACACACAGCTACACACACACACAGCTACACACACACACAGCTACACACACACACAGCTACACACAGCTACACACACAGCTACACACACACACAGCTACACACACACAGCTACACACAGCTACACACACAGCTACACACACATCTACACACACAGCTACACACACACACAGCTACACACACACAGCCACACACACAGCTACACACACACACAGCTACACACAGCTACACACACACAGCTACACACACAGACAGCTACACACAGCTACACACACACAGCTACACACAGCTACACACACACAGCTACACACACACAGCTACACACACACAGCTACACACAGCTACACACACAGCTACACACACAGACACACACACACACACAGCTACACACACAACTACACGCACAGCTACACACACACACAGCTACACACACAGCTACACACACACACACACACAGACACACACAACTACACACACACACAGCTATACACACACAGTTACACACAGCCACACACACACAGCTACACACACAGACACACACACACACAGCTACACACACAGCTACACACACAGCTACACACACACACAACTACACACACACACAACTACACACACACACAGCTACACACACACAGCTACACACACACAGCTACACACACACAGCTACACACAGCTACACACACACACAGCTACACACAGCTACACACACACACAGCTACACACACACACACACACACAGACACACACAAAGCTACACACACACACACAGCTACACACAGCTACACACACATAGCTACACACACACAGCTACACACAGCTACACACACACACACACAGCTACACACACAGCTACACACACACACAGCTACACACAGCTACACACACACACAGCTACACACACACACAGACACTCACACACAACTACACACACACACACAGCTACACACACACACAGCTACACACACAGCTACACACACACACAGACACACACACATAGCTACACACACACACAGACACACACAGCTACACACTCACACACAGACACACACACAACTACACACACACACAGCTACACACACACACACAGACACACACACAGCTACACACACACACCCAGACACACACACAGCTACACACACAGCTACACACACACACACAGCTACACACACAGCTACACACAGCTACACACACAGACACAACTACACACACACACAGCTACACACACACAGCTACACACACAGACACACACACACAGCTACATACACACACAAACACACACACAACTACACACACACAGCTATACACACACACAGCTACACACAGCCACACACACACAGCTACACACACACACAGCTACACACAGCTACACACACACACAGCTACACACACACAGCTACACACAGCTACACACACACACAGCTACACACACACACAGCTACACACACACAGCTACACACACACACAGACACACACAGCTACACACACACACACACACAGCTACACACACAGCTACACACAGCTACACACACAGCTACACACACACAGCTACACACACAGCTACACACAGCTACACACACACACAGCTACACACACACAGCTACACACAGCTACACACACACACAGCTACACACACACACAGCTACACACACACACAGCTACACACACACAGACACACACAGCTACACACACACACAGCTACACACACAGCTACACACAGCTACACACACAGCTACACACACAGACACACACACACACAGCTACACACACAGCTGCACACACACACAGCTACACACAGCTACACACACACACAGCTACACACACACACAGCTACACACACAGCCACACACACACAGCTACACACAGCTACACACACAGCTACACACACACACAGACACACACACACAACTACACACACACACAGCTACACACACACACAGACACACAAACACAACTACACACACAGCTACACATACACAGCTACAGACACACAGCTACACAAACACACAGCTACACACACAACTACACACGCACAGCTACACACACACAGCTACACACACACAGCTACACACACACACACAGCTACACACACACAGCTACACACACACACAGACACACAGCTACACACACACACACACAGCTACACACACAGACAGCTACACACACACACACAGCTACACACACACACAGCTACACACACACAGCTACACACACACACACAGCTACACACACAGCTACACACACACAGCTACACACACAGACACACATCTACACACACAGCTACACACACAGCTACACACACACAACTACATACACACAGCTACACAAACACACAGCTACACACACAACTACACACACACAGCTACACACACAGCTACACACACACAGCTACACACACAGCTACACACACACAGCTACACACACAGCTACACACACACACAGACACACACACACAACTACACACACACACAGCTACACACACACACAGACACACACACACAACTACACACACACACACAGCTACACATACACAGCTACAGACACACAGCTACACAAACACACAGCTACACACACAACTACACAGGCACAGCTACACACACACAGCTACACACACACAGCTACACACACACACAGCTACACACACACAGCTACACACACACACACAGACACACAGCTACACACACACACAGCTACACACACAGACAGCTACACACACACACACAGCTACACACACACACAGCTACACACACACACAGCTACACACACACAGCTACACACACACACACAGCTACACACACACACAGCTACACACACACACAGCTACACACACACAGCTACACACACACACACAGCTACACACATAGCTACACACACACAGCTACACACACAGACACACATCTACACACACAGCTACACACACAGCTACACACACACAACTACATACACACAGCTACACAAACACACAGCTACACACACAACTACACACACACAGCTACACACACAGCTACACACACACAGCTACACACACAGCTACACACACACAGCTACACACACACACAGCTACACACACAGACACACACACAAACACACAGCTACACACACAGCTACACACAGCTACACACACACACAGCTACACACACACAGCTACACACACAGCTACACACACACACAGACACACACACACAGCTACACACACACACAGCTACACACACACACAGACACACACACACAGCTACACACACACACAGCTACACACACAACTACACACACACACAGCTACACACACACACAGACACACACACACAGCTACACACACACACAGCTACACACACACACAGCTACACACACACAGCTACACACACACACACAGACACACAGCTACACACACACACAGCTACACACAGCTAGACACACACAGCTACACACACACACACACAGCCACACACACACAGCCACACACACAGCTACACACACACAGCTACACACACAGCTACACAAACACACAGACACACACACACACAGACACACACACAAAGCTACACACACACACAGCTACACACACAGCTACACACACACACAGCTACACACACACAGCTACACACACAGCTACACACAGAGCTACACACACAGACACACAGCTACACACACACAGACACACACACAGCTACACACACACACAGCTACACACACACACAGCCACACACACAGCTACACACACACACAGCTACACACACACACACACAGCCACACACACACAGCTACACACAGCTACACACACACACACAGCTACACACACATAGCTACACACACACACAGACACACACACAACTACACACACACACAGCTATATACACACACACACAGCTACACACAGCCACACACACACAGCTACACACACACAGCTACACACACAGCTACACACAGCTACACACACAGCTACACACACAGACACACACACACACACAGCTACACACACAGCTACACACACACAGCTACACACACACACAGCTACACACACACACAGCCACACACACAGCTACACACACACACAGCTACACACACACACACACAGCCACACACACACAGCCACACACACACAGCTACACACACAGCTACACACAGAGCTACACACACAGACACACAGCTACACACACACACAGACACACACACACAGCTACACACACACACAGCTACACACACACACACAGCTACACACACACAGCTACACACACACACACCCAGAGGTAGCTATGCAGGTCTGCATACCAATAAGAATGGAGACTTCAACTCCGCATATCTCTCAGATCCACTGGGAAACTCGCGATAGGGGAGCGAGATGACATTCGCTAAGCAGGTAATGGTGAAAGGTGCTGGCTATATTCTTTAAATCTTTCTGTGTTTGTATAATTAAATACATTAGCCTGTGTGTGTCTCTGTAATCTGTCTTGTATGTATCTCCTATGGAGATAAAGACCTACAGTATACACTACGCTATACACTGCTATACACTACACTATACACTACACACTACTATACTACAAACTACTACACTACACACTACTACACTATACACTACTACACTATACACTACACTATACACTACTACACTATACACTACACTATACACTACACACTACACTACACACTACTACACTACAGACTACTACACTATACACTGCTACACTATACACTACACTATACACTACACCATACACTACCACACTACACACTACACTATACACTACTACACTATACACTACACTACACACTACACTATACACTACTATACACTACACTATACACTACACTATACACTACACTATACACTACTATACACTACTACACTATACACTACACTATACACTACACTATACACTACATTATACCTTACACTATACACTACACTATACACTACACTATACACTACTATACACTACTATACACTACACTATACACTACACTATACACTACACTATACACTATACTATACACTACACTATACACTACTATACACTACTATACACTACACTATACACTACACTATACACTACTACACTATACACTACACTATACACTACACTATACACTACATTATACACTACACTATACACTACACTATACACTAATACACTACACACTACTACACTACACTATACACTACACTATACACTACACTACACACTACTACACTATACACTACACTATACACTACTACACTATACACTACACTATACACTACACTACACACTACTACACTATACACTACACTATACACTACACTATACACTACCACACTACTACACTACACTATACACTACACTATACACTACACTACACATGTTCTACACTATACACTACTACACTCACAATAAAGGTTTTTGGGTTCGATCGCGTTATTTATAAATGTGTCGTAACCCTCCACCACCCGACACGGCCAATCAGCAAAAAAAAATGGGTGTCACGTTGACAAAAGACTCAAAATAATTCACCACTAGCCCACCGGTGTGTTGAAGAGTGAATCCACAACATCAACAGTTTGAGCACCACGTATCGCTGGTAAATACATCCAGCATTATGCTGGTACGGGTCATTGGCAAGTCCACTCAGCTCCACGTCCTCCTGTACCACATCACTCCATCTCTTCTCTAGCCCGTGCCTCCTGTACCACATCACTCCATCTCTTCTCTAGCCCGTGTCACCCACTCACTCACACATTCACTCACTCACTCACCCACTCACTCACTCACCCACTCACCCACCTACCACATCACTCCATCTCTTCTCTAGCCCGTGCCTCCTGTACCACATCACTCCATCTCTTCTCTAGCCCGTGCCTCCTGTACCACATCACTCCATCTCTTCTCTAGCCCCGTGCCTCCTGTACCACATCACTCCATCTCTTCACTAGCCCCGTGCCTCCTGTACCACATCACTCCATCTCTTCTCTAGCCCCGTGCCTCGTCACTCCATCTCTTCTCTAGCCCCGTGCCTCCTGTACCACATAACTCCATCTCTTCTCTAGCCCGTGCCTCCTGTACCACATCACTCCATCTCTTCTCTAGCTCCACGTCCTCCTGTACCACGTCACTCCATCTCTTCACTAGCCCGTGCCTCCTGTATCACATCACTCCATCTCTTCACTAGCCCCGTGCCTCCTGTACCACGTCACTCCATCTCTTCTCTAGCCCCGTGCCTCCTGTACCACATCACTCCATCTCTTCTCTAGCTCCACGTCCTCCTGTACCACGTCACTCCATCTCTTCTCTAGCCCCGTGCCTTCTGTACCACATCACTCCATCTCTTCTCTAGCCCCGTGCCTCCTGTACCACGTCACTCCATCTCTTCTCTAGCCCGTGCCTCCTGTACCACATCACTCCATCTCTTATCTAGCCCGTGCCTCCTGTACCACATCACTCCATCTCTTGTCTAGCCCCGTGCCTCCTGTACCACATCACTCCATCTCTTCTCTAGCCCGTGCCTCCTGTACCACATCACTCCATCTCTTCTCTAGCCCCGTGCCTCCTGTACCACATCACTCCATCTCTTCTCTAGCCCGTGCCTCCTGTACCACATCACTCCATCTCTTCTCTAGCCCGTGCCTCCTGTACCACGTCACTCCATCTCTTCTCTAGCCCGTGCCTCCTGTACCACATCACTCCATCTCTTCTCTAGCCCGTGCTTCCTGTACCACATCACTCCATCTCTTATCTAGCCCCGTGCCTCCTGTACCACATCGCTCCATCTCTTCACTAGCCCGTGCCTCCTGTACCACATCACTCCATCTCTTCTCTAGCCCGTGCCTCCTGTACCACATCACTCCATCTCTTCTCTAGCCCGTGCCTTCTGTACCACATCACTCCATCTCTTCTCTAGCCCGTGCCTCCTGTACCACGTCACTCCATCTCTTCTCTAGCCCGTGCCTCCTGTACCACATCACTCCATCTCTTCTCCAGCCCGTGCCTCCTGTACCACATCACTCCATCTCTTCTCTAGCCTCGTGCCTCCTGTACCACATCACTCCATCTCTTCTCTAGCCCGTGCCTCCTGTACCACATCACTCCATCTCTTCACTAGCCCGTGACTCCTGTACCACATCACTCCATCTCTCTAGCTCGTGCCTCCTGTACCACATCACTCCATCTCTTCTCTAGCCCGTGCCTCCTGTACCACATCACTCCGTCTCTTCTCTAGCCCGTGCCTCCTGTACCACATCACTCCATCTCTTCTCTAGCCCGTGCCTCCTGTACCACGTCACTCCGTCTATTCTCTAGCCCCGTGCCTCCTGTACCACATCACTCCATCTCTTCTCTAGCCCGTGCCTCCTGTACCACATCACTCCATCTCTTCTCTAGCCCGTGCCTCCTGTACCACGTCACTCCGTCTATTCTCTAGCCCCGTGCCTCCTGTACCACATCACTCCATCTCTTCTCTAGCCCGTGCCTCCTGTACCACATCACTCCATCTCTTCTCTAGCTCCACGTCCTCCTGTACCACATCACTCCATCTCTTCTCCAGCCCGTGCCTCCTGTACCACGTCACTCCATCTCTTCTCTAGCCCGTGCCTCCTGTACCACGTCACTCCATCTCTTCTCTAGACCGTGCCTCCTGTACCACGTCACTCCATCTCTTCTCTAGCACGTGCCTCCTGTACCACATCACTCCATCTCTTCTCTAGCCCGTGCCGCGCCCGCCTAGCCCCCTCGATCCGGCCGAACAAAAGCTGTTTCGGCATGCGGTGGCTGGGCATGCGGGCTACATGACCCAGCCAACGCAGCCTTGCCCGCCGGAGGAGCTCACCGATGGGAATGTGTCCAGATCTTTCAAGGATTTGTGAGCTCCTCACACAATCCAGCCTGCAGGTTAAACCCAGGATGGATCGTAGGCAGGCCACCCACCCACTCACCCACTCACTCACTCACCCACTCACTCACCCACTTACTCACCCACTCACTCACTCACCCATTCACTCACTCACTCACACACTCACTCACCCACCCACTCACTCACCCACTCACTCACTCACCCACCCACTCACTCACCCTTCCGTATTATTTCCGTCTAATCTCAACCCACGTGCATGATCAATAGCTATTCACACCAGCGCTCGATTGTGACATACACACAGACACACACACATACACACAGATACACACACAGATACACACACAGAAATATACACGCACATACACCCACACACATATACATACACACACATACACACACAGATATACTCGCACAGACACACACACACATACACGCAGATACACACGCATACATACACACAGATACACACGCATACATACACACAGATACACACGCATACATACACACAGATACACACACAGATACACACACAGATACACACACAGATACATACATACACATACACACGTACACACAGATACATACATACAGACACACACAAACGTACACACAGATACATACAGACACACACACATACACACACAGACAACAACAACAACAACAACAACCGCCATTCGCCACTAAGTGGCGGTGACGTCACCACGACGCTTGTGCCAGGCTATGTGCACCCTGAGGCTATCACGTGGAGTGTCGAACGCCCGCTGGCAGGAGGTCACGGGGCAGACCCAGCAGGTGCCACGGGTCGACTGACTGAGATGACTGACTGAGATGACTGGCTGATGCACCACCTGTGCCCCCTACTGTGCCAACCTGCTGTGCTTTAGCCACCCGGCGCTCCGCTCGCTGTTGTGAGCGTCGCTCCTCCGCCCTCCGTTGTTGTTGGAGGGCGACTGCCTCCAACTGCCCAGTAGCGTCATACATACAGACACACATACACACACGTACACACATGTACATACAGACACACACGTACACACAGATACACACACAGATACACACACACAGAAATATACACAAAGATACACACATATACATACACACAGATATACACGCAAATATACTCACACAGACACACACACACACGCAGATACACACACAGATACACACACATACATACCCACAGATACACACACACAGATTCACACATACACATACACACGTACACACATATACATACAGACACACACAAATACACACAGATACATACAGACACACACACGTACACACATATACATACAGACACACACGTACACACAGACACACACAGACACACACAGACACACACACGTACACACAGATACATACAGACACATACACACAGATACACACAGATACATACAGACGCACATACACACGTACATACAGATACATACAGACACATACACTCGTACAGACAGATACATACAGACACATACACACATACACACAAATATATACAGACACATACGCACAGATACACACATGTACACACAGACACATACACACGTACACACAGATACACACAGACACACACATACACACGTACACACAGATACACACAGACACACACACACATACACACAGATACATACAAACACATACACACGTACACACAGACACACACAGACACACACAGACACATACACACAGACACATACGTACACATACACACGTACACACAGATACACACAGACACACACAGACACATACACACAGACACACACGTACACGTACACACAGACACACACAGATACACACAGACACACATACACGTAAACACAGATACATACAGACACACACACGTACTCACAGATACACAGACACATGTACACACAGACACACACAGACACATACACACAGATACACACGTACACATACACACGTACACACAGACACACACAGATACACACATACATACACACGTACACACAGATACATACAGACACACACACGTACTCACAGATACACAGACACATGTACACACAGACACATACACACGTACACACAGATACACACAGACACACACAGACACATACACACAGATACATACGTACACATACACACGTACACACAGACACACACAGATACACACAGACACACATACACGTACACACATATACATACAGATATACGTACACACAGATACATACACACGTACACAGACACACGTTCACACAGATACACACATGTACAGACACGCACGCACGTACATACACACACGTAACATAAGTATATGCAGATACATAAATACATACACACATATATAGACATACGCGCATATACATATACACACAAACACCTACATACTGATACATATATAACACACATACACACGTACATACATACACACATCGATGCACACACATACTGATATACACATACACACAGATACATACAGACACATACACAAGTACACACAGATACACACAGACACATACACACGTACACACAGACACATACTGACACATACACATGTACACACAGACACATACAGACACACACACACACATGTACACACAGACACATACAGACACATATACACGTACACACAGACACATACAGACACATATACACGTACACACAGACACATACAGACACATACACACGTACATAGAGATACATACAGACTCACACACATGTACACACAGACACATACAGACACACACACATGTACACACAGACACATACACACACACATGTACACACAGACACATACAGACACATATACATGAACACACAGACACATACAGACACACACACATGTACACACAGACACATACAGACACACACACACACATGTACACACAGACACATACAGACACATATACGCACACGTTCACATACACACAGACACATACAGACACATACACAAGTACACACAGATACATACAGACACATACACACGTACACACAGACACATACAGACACATACACACGTACACACAGACACATACAGACACATATACAAGTACACACAGATACATACAGACACATACACATGTACACACAGACACATACAGACACACACACACATGTACACACAGACACATACAGACACATATACACACACGTTCACATACACACAGACACATACAGACACATACACACGTACACACAGATGCATACAGACACATACACATGTACACACAGACACATACAGACACACACATGTACACACAGACACATACAGACACACACACATGTACACACAGACACATACAGACACATATACACACACGTTCACATACACACAGACACATACAGACACATACACACGTACACACAGATACATACAGACACATACACACGTACACAGAGATACATACAGACACATACACACGTACACACAGACACATACAGCCACATACACACGTACACACAGACACATACAGACACACACACACATGTACACACAGACACATACAGACACACACACATGTACACACAGACACATACAGACACACACACATGTGCACACAGACACATACAGACACATATACGCACACGTTCACATACACACAGACACATACAGACACATACACAAGTACACACAGATACATGAGACACATACACACGTACACACAGATACATACAGACACATACACATGTACACACAGACACATACACACACATGTACACACAGACACATACAGACACATACACACACGTTCACATACATACAGACACATACATATACACACGTACACATACAGACACACTCACACACGTACACATGCACACGCACATACAGATACATACACACACATACACACACGTACACATACATACAAACACATATACACATACGTACACATACAGACACATACACACATACACACACGTACACATACATACAGACACATACACACGTTCACACAGATACATACAGACACATACACATGTACACACAGACACATGCACACACATTTACACACAGACACATACAGACACATATACACACACGTTCACATACAGACACATACACACGTACACACAGATACATACTGACACATACACATGTACACACAGACACATACACACACATGTACACACAGACACATACAGACACATATACACACACGTTCACATACATACAGACACATACATATACACACGTACACATACAGACACACACACACACGTACACATGCACACGCACATACAGATACATACACACACATACACACACGTGCACATACATACAAACACATATACACATACGTACACATACAGATACATACACACATACACACACACGTACACATACATACAGACACATACAAACATACACACACGCACATACAGACACATACACACGCACATACACACGTACATACTGATACACAAATATACGTGTACATGCAAATACATATACACGTGCGTACTGATAACTACATATACATACACACACACATACAGAAATATTTCTGGCTCCCAGGTGTCTTTTATAGAGGTAACGAGCTGAGATTAGGAGCACACTCTTAAAGGGAGTGCTCCTAATCTCAGCTTGTTACCTGTATAAAAGACACCTGTCCACAGAAGCAATCAATCAGATTCCAAACTCTCCACCATGGTCAAGACCAAAGAGCTCTCCAAGGATGTCAGGGATAAGATTGTAGATCTACACGAGGCTGGAATGGGCTTACAAGACCATTGCCAAGCAGCTTGGTGAGAAGGTGACAACAGTTGGTGCGATTATTCGCGAATGGAAGACACACAAAAGAACTGTCAATCTCCCATCGGCCTGGGGCTCCACGCAAGATCTCACCTCGTGGAGTTGCAATGATCATGAGAACGGTGAGGAATCAGCCCAGAACTACACGGGAGGATCTTGTCAATGATCTCAAGGCAGCTGAGACCACAGTCACCAAGACAACAATTGGTAACACACTACGCCGTGAAGGACTGAAATCCTGCAGCGCCCGCAAGGTCCCCCTGCTCAAGAAAGCACACAGATACATGCCCGTCTGAAGTTTGCCAATGAACATCTGAATGATTCAGAGGACAACTGGGTGAAAGTTCAAGAAAGCACATATACATGCCCGTCTGAAGTCTGCCCAATGAAGAATCTGAATGATTCAGAGGACAACTGGGTGAAAGTGTTGTGGGGTCAGATGAGACCAAAATGGAGCTCTTTGGCATCAACTCAACTCGCCGTGTTTGGAGGAGGAGGAGGAGGAGGAATTCTGCCTATGAGCCCAAGAACACCATCCCCCACCGTCAAACATGGAGGTGGAAACATTATGCTTTGGGGGTGTTTTTTCTGCTAAGGGGGACAGGACAACTTCACCGCATCGAAGGGGACGATGGAACGGGGGCCATGTTACCGTTAAATCTTTGGTTGAGAACCTCCTTCGCTCAGCCTAGGGCATTGAAAATGGGTCCGTGGATGGGTATTCCAGCATGACAATGACCCAAAACACACGGCCAAGGCAACAAAGGAGTGGCTCAAGAAGAAGCACATTAAGGTCCTGGAGTGGGCCTAGCACAGTCTCCAGACCTTAATCCCATAAAAACAAAATCTGTGGAGGGAGCCGAAGGTTTCGAGTTGCCAAACGTCAGCCTCGAAACCTTCATGACTTGGAGAAGATCTGCAAAAGAGGAGTGGGACAACATCCCTCCTGAGATGTGTTGCAAACCTGGTGGCCAGCTACAAGAAACGTCTGACCTCTGTGATTGCCAACAAGGCGTTTGCCACCAAGTACTAAGTCATGTTTTGCAGAGGGATCAAATACTTATTTCCCTCTTTAAAATGCAAATCAATTTATAACATTTTTGACATGCGTTTTCCTGGATTTTTTTGTTGTTATTCTGTCTCTCACTGTTCAAATAAACCTACCATTAAAATTATAGACTGATCATCTCTTTGTCAGTGGGCAAACGTACAAAATCAGCAGGGGATCAAATACTTTTTTCCCTCACTGTACACGCATACACACATATACACATATAGATACATAGATACATACACACACATAGATACACACATAGATACATACACACACACGTACACACCGATAGATACACACATAAACACATAGATGCATACACACATGCACACATAGATACATACACATACACACATAGATACATACACGCATACACAGAGATACACACACACGTACATACCGATACATACACACATACACACATAGATACATACACGCATACACAGATACATACACACACGTACACACCGATACATACACACATAGATGCACACATAGATACATACACACGTACACACCGATACATACACACATACACACATAGATACATACACACATAGACACACTAACGTACATAGCGATACACATATACGCATATGCACAGAGATACATTTAGATACATACATATATATGCATGCATACTTATACACATACATACTTATACATATATACATACACACATACAGACAGCTACGTACAGACACACATACACACACATACACACATACACACACGTACACACACATACACACACATACTCACATATACACACATATACACACACACATAAACACAGGTAGATACTGATGCATAGATACACACATACATACACACAGGTAGATACTGATACAGTACATAGATATACACACACACGCATATACACACACACAAACACACACACACACATACACACAAACACACACATACACACAAACACACACACACGTACACACACACATACATACACACACATACACACATACACACATACAGACACATACACACATACACACATATACACAAACACAGATACGTACAGACACAATATACACACAAACATATACCGATACATAGACACATATATACACACATACACAGAGACACATTTATATACATACACGCATACACACACATACAGACACATACACACACATACAGATACATACACACACAAATACATGCAGATACATACACACACGTACATACACACATACAGACACATACACACACAGACACATACACACATACATACACATACACATATACGGACACATACACACACATACACACATACTTGTGTACATGCAGATACATTTTCACGTAGAGATACATACATACACACATACAGAAACATACACACGTACGTTCAGATATATGTACACATAGATACATACAGACACATTCACACGTACATTTAAGAAGAAATATACATACAGACACATACACACACATACACACAGATACATACATAGATATACATACAGACACATACACAGGTTCATACAGATACATAGATGGATACACACATATTAACACATATACATACACATGCATAGATACATACACACATATACACATACAGCTACATACACACAGATACATACAGACACATACACAGACAAAGACACACACACAGTCACACAATCAAACACACACAGACACACACACAGAGACACACACACACACAGACACACACACAGACACATACAGACACAGACACACACACACAGACACACACATAGACACACACAACCACAGACACACACACACAGACACACACACAGACACACACACAGACACACACACACAGAGACACACACACACAGACACGCACACACAGACACACACAGACACACACAGACACACACACACAGACACACACACAGAGACACACACAGACACACACAGAGACACACACACACAGACACACACACACAGACACACACATAGACACACACAACCACAGACACACACACACAGACACACACACAGACACACACACACAGACACACACACACAGAGACACACACACACAGACACACACAGACACACACAGACACACACAGACACACAGACACACACACAGAGACACACACACAGACACACACAGAGACACACACACACAGACACACACACAGAGACACACACACAGACACACACACACAGACACACACACACAGACACACACACACAGCTACACAAACACAGCTGCCTACGAAGACCTGGACCGTCAAACAGAGAGGTGGGTGGGGGGTGGTAAGCCCCACTCCCGGCCGTCTTTGTATCCCCATCGCTGGCGACGTACACACACATACACACCCATATAAACACAGATACGTACAGACACACACACACATACACACATATACACACATACACACAGATACGTACAGACACACACAACATACACACACATACACACATACGTATACCGATACATAGACACATATATACACACATACACAGAGATACATTTATATACATACACGCATACACACACATACAGATACATACACACAAATACATGCAGATACATACACACACGTACATATATACATACAGACACATACACACACATACATACACACACATACACACACATACACACACCTACATACATACATACACACACATGCACACGCATACACACACAGATACGTACAGACACACACATACACACATACATACACAGATACGTACAGACACACACACACATACACACATACATATACTGATACATAGACACATATATACACACATACACAGAGATGCATTTATGTACATACACGCATACACACACCTACATACACACACATACACACACATATACACACATACACACGCATACAGACACATACACACATACAGATACATACACACAAATACATGCAGATACATACACACACGTACATATATACATACAGACACATACACACACATACATACACACACATGCACACACATACACACACATACAGACACAGATACGTACAGACACACACACATATACACACATACGTATACCGATACATAGACACATATATACACACATACACAGAGATACATTTATATACATACACACAATACACACACATACATACACACATACAGATACATACAGACACAGATACGTACAGACACACACAAACATATACACACAAACGTATCCCGATACATAGACACATATATACACACATACACAGAGATACATTTATATACATACACACAATACACACACCTACATACATACACATACAGACACATACACACACATATACACAGATACACACACACGTACACACATACACACAAACATATCCCGACACATAGACACATATATACACACATACACAGAGATACATTTATATACATACACACATACACACCTACATACACACACATACACACACATACACACATACACACACCTACATACACACACACATACACACACATACACAAATACACACAGATACGTACAGACACACACACACACATACACACATACGTATACCGATACATAGACACATATATACACACATACACAGAGATACATTTATGTACATACAAGCATACACACACCTACATACATACACACACATACAGACACATACACACACACATACACACACATACACAAATACACACAGATACGTACAGACACACACGCATATACACACGTACATATACCGATACATAGACACATATATACACACATACACAGAGATACATTTATATACATACACACAATACACACACCTACATACATATACATACACACATACAGATACATACACACACATACAGATACATACACACACAGATACATGCAGATACATACACACACGTACATATATATACACATACAGACACATACACACACATACATACACACACATACACACAGATACGTACAGACACACACGTACACACATATACACACAAACATATCCCGATACATAGACACATATATACACACATACACAGAGATACATGTATATACATACACGCATACACACACCTACATACATACACACACATGCACACACCTACATACATACACACACATACAGACACATACACACACACACACACCTACATACATACACACACATACACACACCTACATACATACACACACATACACACACATACACACACATACATACACACACATACAGACACATACACACACATACACACACCTACATACATACACACACATACCGACACATACACACACATACACACACCTACATACATACACACACCTACATACACACACATACACACACCTACATACATACACACACATAAACACACATACACACACATACACACACATACACACACCTACATACATACACACACATACAGACACATACACACACATACACACACCTACATACATACACACACCTACATACATACACACACACGCACATACATACACGCACATACAGACACACACACATACACACACCTACATACACACACACACATACAGACACACACACATACAGATACATATATATCTGTATGTGTGTGTGTGAAAGGATTTGGGTAAAACAAAAAAATCTAATTGGCCTTTATTCAAATTCTTCCTGAAACAGATTTCGATTTGCGATCAAATTATTTGAGTCGAGTTCAAAACATGTTTAAATATATATTATTATTTTTTTAAAACAACAAACTGCTTTCGATTGAAATCTTTCGTGACTGCAAATGATTTATCTTCTTTGGTTCTTTCGGTAAAGTCACCACCACCACCGCCACCACGTAGAACGAGAATGAAATAATAATAAATTGATAAAATAAAATAACACAATAATAATAATAATATTCTAACACGACGTTTCGGCCACAACACAAGCGGCCTTCATCAGGTGAAGGAGGACGAGACTTGTCTGGTAGGACAGCAACCACCACTCCAGCGCTGTCCTACGAAGACAATCTCGTCCCTTCACCTGATGAAGGCCGCTTATGTTGTGGCCGAAACGTCGTGTGAGAATATTATTATTATTGTGTTATTTTATTTTATCAATTTCATTATTTTATTTTCGTTCTACGTGGTGGTGGTGGTGGTGAAGGGGGTGGTGGTGGTGGTGGTGATGGTGGTGATGGTGGTGGTGGTGATGGTGGTGATGGTGATGGTGGTGACGGTGGTGGTGGTGGTGGTGATGGTGGTGGTGGTGATGTTGGTGGTGGTGATGGTGGTGGTGGTGATGGTGGTGGTGGTGATGGTGGTGATGGTGGTGATGGTGGTGGTGATGGTGGTGGTGATGGTGGTGATGGTGGTGGTGACGGTGGTGGTGGTGGTGATGGTGGTGGTGATGGTGGTGGTGATGGTGGTGGTGATGGTGGTGGTGGTGATGGTGGTGGTGGTGATGGTGGTGGTGGTGATGGTGGTGATGGTGGTGATGGTGGTGGTGATGGTGGTGGTGATGGTGGTGATGGTGGTGGTGACGGTGGTGGTGGTGGTGATGGTGGTGGTGGTGGTGATGGTGGTGGTGATGGTGGTGGTGGTTGGTGGTGGTGGTGGTGGTGATGGTGGTGGTGGTCATGGTGGTGGTGGTGATGGTGGTGGTGGTGGTGGTCGTGGTGGTGATGGTGATGGTGGTGGTGGTGATGGTGGTGGTGGTGGTGATGGTGGTGGTGGTGGTGGTGGCGGTGGTGGTGGTGGTGGTGAAGGTGGTGGTAGTGGTGGTGATGGTGATGGTGGTGGTGGTGGTGGTCGTGGTGGTGGTGGTGATGGTGGTGGTGGTGGTGGTGATGGTGATGGTGGTAGTGGTGGTGGTGGTGATGGTGGTGGTGGTGACGGTGGTGGTGGTGGTGGTGGCGGTGGTGGTGGTGGTGGTGAAGGTGGTGGTAGTGGTGGTGACGGTGGTGGTGGTGGTGATGGTGGTGGTGGTGATTGTGGTGATGGTGGTGGTGGTAGTGGTGGTGGTGGTGGTGATGGTGGTGGTGGTGATTGTGGTGATGGTGGTGGTGGTAGTGGTGGTGGTGGTGGTGGTGATGGTGGTGGTGGTGATTGTGGTGATGGTGGTGGTGGTAGTGGTGGTGGTGGTGGTGATGGTGGTGATGGTGGTGGTGATGGTGATGGTGGTGGTGATGGTGATGGTGGTGGTGATGGTGATGGTGGTGGTGGTGGTGGTGAAGGTGGTGGTAGTGGTGGTGACGGTGGTGGTGGTGGTGATGGTGGTGGTGGTGATTGTGGTGATGGTGGTGGTGGTAGTGGTGGTGGTGGTGATGGTGGTGGTGGTGATTGTGGTGATGGTGGTGGTGGTAGTGGTGGTGGTGGTGGTGATGGTGGTGGTGGTGGTGGTGATTGTGGTGATGGTGGTGGTGGTAGTGGTGGTGGTGATGGTGGTGATGGTGGTGGTGATGGTGATGGTGGTGGTGATGGTGATGGTGGTGGTGATGGTGATGGTGGTGGTGATGGTGGTGGTGGTGGTGGTGATGGCGGTGGTGGTGGTGATGGTGGTGGTGATGGTGGTGGTGATGGTGGTGGTGGTGATGGTGGTGATGGTGGTGGTGATGGTGGTGGTGATGGTGGTGGTGGTGATGGTGGTAGTGGTGGTGGTGGTGATGGTGATGGTGGTGATGGTGGTGATGGTGGTGATGGTGGTGGTCGTGGTGATGGTGGTGGTAGTGGTGTTGGTGGTGGTGGTGTTGGTGGTGGTGGTCGTGGTGGTGATGGTGGTGGTGGTGGTGATGGTGGTGGTGACTTCACCGATAGAACCAAAGAAGCAAAAACTGCTTCACAGATGTAGGACGTGTGATGATGGAGCATTGGACGCATTGGTACGATGCAAAAACAAGACGTGAACCGCTCTTCGGAAAAAAATATATTTAAAAAAATAAATATATCGCAAGGTCGTGAAGAACGTCACGGGGTCTGAAACGCTTCCGAAAAATGAATCAAATAATAATAATAACAATAATAACAACAACAACAATAATAACAACAACAACAATAATAATTATAATAGTGCAGGGTCTTACAAATAGAAGGTGGACCCGATTTGAAATCGCTTAGTGAACAAAACCACTTCAAAAGGGCTTGGACACGAAGCTTCAAATCATCACAGACAGATGCCTCTACCAGTGAACACACAAACAGCCCCCCACGTAGTCTCATTGTCTAGATGGTGAGCCCCCCAGTGAACACAAACAGCCCCCCCTAGTCAAACTGTCTAGATGGTGAACCCCCCAATGAACACAAACAGCCCCCCCCGTAGTCTCATTGTCTAGATGGTGAGCCCCCCAGTGAACACAAACAGCCCCCCCTAGTCTCATTGTCTAGACGGTGAACCCCCCAGTGAACACACAGCCCCCTAATCTCATTGTCTAGATGGTGAACCCCCCAGTGAACACAAACAGCCCCCCCTAATCTCATTGTCTAGATGTTGAACCCCCCAAGTGAACACACAAACAGCCCCCCCTAGTCTCATTGTCTAGATGGTGAACCCCCAGTGAACACACAAACAGCCCCCCCTAATCTCATTGTCTAGATAGTGAACCCCCCAGTGAACACAAACAGCCCCCCCCTAATCTCATTGTCTAGATGGTGAACCCCCAGTGAACACAAACAGCCCCCCCTAGTCTCATTATCTAGACGGTGAACCCCCCAGTGAACACAAACAGCCCCCCCTAATCTCAGTCATTCTCTAGATGGTGAACCCCCCAGTGAACACAAACAGCCCCCCCTAATCTCAGTCATTCTCTAGATGGTGAACCCCCCCAGTGAACACAAACAGCCCCCCCCCTAATCTCATTGTCTAGATGTTGAACCCCCCAGTGAACACAAACAGCCCCCCCTAATCTCATTGTCTAGACGGTGAACCCCCCAGTGAACACAAACAGCCCCCCCTAGTCTCATTGTCTAGATGATGAGCCCCCCAGTGTACACAAACAGCCCCCCCTAATCTCATTGTCTAGACGGTGAACCCCCCAGTGAACACAAACAGCCCCCCCTAGTCTCATTGTCTAGATAGTGAACCCCCCAGTGAACACAAACAGCCCCCCCACGTAGTCTCATTGTCTAGATGATGAGCCCCCCAGTGAACACAAACAGCCCCCCCTAGTCTCATTGTCTAGATGGTGAGCCCCCCAGTGAACACAAACAGCCCCCCCTAGTCTCATTCTCTAGATGGTGAACCCCCCAGTGAACACAAACAGCCCCCCCTAGTCTCATTGTCTAGATGGTGAACCCCCCAGTAAACACAAACAGCCCCCCCTAATCTCATTGTCAAGATGGTGAGCCCCCCAGTGAACACAAACAGCCCCCCCCTAGTCTCATTGTCTAGATGGTGAACCCCCCAGTGAACACAAACAGCCCCCCCTAATCTCAGTGTCTAGACGGTGAACCCCCCAATGAACACAAACAGCCCCCCCTAGTCTCATTGTCTAGATGGTGAACCCCCCAGTGAACACAAACAGCCCCCCCTAATCTCACTGTCTAGATGGTGAACCCCCCAGTGAACACAAACAGCCCCCCCCCTAGTCTCATTGTCTAGATGGTGAACCCCCCAGTGAACACAAACAGCCCCCCCTAGTCTCATTGTCTAGATGTTGAACCCCCCAGTGAACACAAACAGCCCCCCCTAGTCTCATTGTCTAGATGGTGAGCCCCCCAGTGAACACAAACAGCCCCCCCTAGTCTCATTGTCTAGATGGTGAACCCCCCAGTGAACACAAACAGCCCCCCACGTAGTCTCATTGTCTAGATGGTGAGCCCCCCCCAGTGAACACAAACAGCCCCCCCTAATCTCATTGTCTAGATGGTGAACCCCCCAGTGAACACAAACAGCCCCCCCTAGTCTCATTGTCTAGATGGTGAACCCCCCCCAGTGAACACAAACAGCCCCCCCTAATCTCATTGTCTAGATGGTGAACCCCCCAGTGAACACAAACAGCCCCCTAATCTCATTGTCTAGATGGTGAGCCCCCCAGTGAACACAAACAGCCCCCCCTGTAGTCTCATTGTCTAGATGGTGAGCCCCCCAGTGAACACAAACAGCCCCCCCTAGTCTCATTGTCTAGACGGTGAACCCCCCAGTGAACACAAACAGCCCCCCCTAATCTCATTGTCTAGATGGTGAACCCCCCAGTGAACACAAACAGCCCCCCCTAGTCTCATTGTCTAGATGGTGAACCCCCCAGTGAACACAAACAGCCCCCCCTAGTCTCATTGTCTAGATGGTGAACCCCCCAGTGAACACAAACAGCCCCCCCTAGTCTCACTGTCTAGATGGTGAACCCCCCAGTGAACACAAACAGCCCCCCCCTGTAGTCTCATTGTCTAGATGGTGAACCCCCCAGTGAACACAAACAGCCCCCCCTAGTCTCATTGTCTAGATGGTGAACCCCCCAGTGAACACAAACAGCCCCCCCTAGTCTCATTCTCTAGACAGTGAACCCCCCAGTGAACACAAACAGCCCCCCACTGTAGTCTCAGTGTCTAGATGGTGATTCCCCCAGTGAACACAAACAGCCCCCCCTAATCTCAGTCATTCTCTAGATGGTGAACCCCCCAGTGAACACAAACAGCCCCCCCTAATCTCATTGTCTAGATGGTGAACCCCCCCAGTGAACACAAACAGCCCCCCTAGTCTCATTGTCTAGATGGTGAACCCCCCAGTGAACACAAACAGCCCCCCCTAGTCTCATTGTCTAGATGGTGAACCCCCCAGTGAACACAAACAGCCCCCCCTAGTCTCATTGTCTAGATGGTGAACCCCCCAGTGAACACAAACAGCCCCCCCTAGTCTCATTGTCTAGCTGGTGAACCCCCCAGTGAACACAAACAGCCCCCCCCCGTAGTCTCATTGTCTAGATGGTGAACCCCCCAGTGAACACAAACAGCCCCCCCTAGTCTCATTGTCTAGATGGTGAACCCCCAGTGAACACAAACAGCCCCCCCTAATCTCATTGTCTAGATGGTGAACCCCCCAGTGAACACAAACAGCCCCCCCTAATCTCAGTCATTCTCTAGATGGTGAACCCCCCAGTGAACACAAACAGCCCCCCGTAGTCTCATTGTCTAGATGGTGAACCCCCCAGTGAACACAAACAGCCCCCCCCTAATCTCATTGTCTAGATGGTGAACCCCCCAGTGAACACAAACAGCCCCCCCTAATCTCATTGTCAAGACGGTGAACCCCCCAGTGAACACAAACAGCCCCCCTGTAGACTCATTGTCTAGATGGTGAGCCCCCCAGTGAACACAAACAGCCCCCCCTAGTGTCATTGTCTAGATGGTGAACCCCCCCAGTGAACACAAACAGCCCCCCCTAATCTCATTGTCTAGATGGTGAACCCCCCAGTGAACACAAACAGCCCCCCCTAATCTCATTGTCTAGATGGTGAACCCCCCAGTGAACACAAACAGCCCCCCCTAGTCTCATTGTCTAGATGGTGAACCCCCCAGTGAACACAAACAGCCCCCCCTAGTCTCATTGTCTAGATGGTGAGCCCCCCAGTGAACACAAACAGCCCCCCCTAATCTCAGTCATTCTCTAGATGATGAACCCCCCAGTGTACACAAACAGCCCCCCCTAGTCTCATTGTCTAGATGGTGAACCCCCCAGTGAACACAAACAGCCCCCCCTGTAGTCTCATTGTCTAGATGGGGAACCCCCCAGTGAACACAAACAGCCCCCCCTAATCTCATTGTCTAGATGGTGAGCCCCCCAAGTGAACACAAACAGCCCCCCCTGTAGTCTCATTGTCTAGATGGTGAACCCCCCAGTGAAGACAAACAGCCCCCCCTAATCTCATTGTCTAGATGGTGAACCCCCCAGTGAACACAAACAGCCCCCCCTAGTCTCATTGTCTAGATGGTGAACCCCCAGTGAACACAAACAGCCCCCCCTAGTCTCATTGTCTAGACGGTGAGCCCCCCAGTGAACACAAACAGCCCCCCCTAGTCTCATTGCCTAGATGGTGAGCCCCCCAGTGAACACAAACAGCCCCCCACGTAGTCTCATTGTCTAGATGGTGAACCCCCAGTGAACACAAACAGCCCCCCCTAATCTCATTGTCTAGATGGTGAACCCCCCCAGTGAACACAAACAGCCCCCCCTAGTCTCATTGTCTAGATGATGAGCCCCCCAGTGAACACAAACAGCCCCCCCTAGTCTCATTGTCTAGATAGTGAACCCCCCAGTGAACACAAACAGCCCCCCCTAATCTCACTGTCTAGACGGTGAACCCCCCCAGTGAACACAAACAGCCCCCCCTAATCTCACTGTCTAGACGGTGAACCCCCCCAGTGAACACAAACAGCCCCCCCTAGTCTCATTGTCTAGATGTTGAACCCCCCAATGAACACAAACAGCCCCCCCTAGTCTCATTGTCTAGATGATGAGCCCCCCAGTGAACACAAACAGCCCCCCCTAGTCTCATTGTCTAGATGATGAGCCCCCCAGTGAACACAAACAGCCCCCCCTAGTCTCATTGTCTAGACGGTGAACCCCCCCAAGTGAACACAAACAGCCCCCCTAGTCTCATTGTCTAGACGGTGAACCCCCAGTGAACACAAACAGCCCCCCCTAATCTCATTCTCTAGCTGGTGAACCCCCCAGTGAACACAAACAGCCCCCCCCTAATCTCACTGTCTAGACGGTGAACCCCCCAGTGAACACAAACAGCCCCCCCTAGTCTCATTGTCTAGATGTTGAACCCCCCAGTGAACACAAACAGCCCCCCCTAATCTCATTGTCTAGATGGTGAACCCCCCAGTGAACACAAACAGCCCCCCCTAGTCTCATTGTCTAGATGTTGAACCCCCCAGTGAACACAAACAGCCCCCCCTAGTCTCATTGTCTAGATGGTGAACCCCCCAGTGAACACAAACAGCCCCCCTCTAGTCTCATTGTCTAGATGGTGAACCCCCCAGTGAACACAAACAGCCCCCCCTAATCTCATTGTCTAGATGGTGAACCCCCCAGTGAACACAAACAGCCCCCCCTGTAGTCTCATTGTCTAGATGGTGAACCCCCCAGTGTACACAAACAGCCCCCCCTAATCTCATTGTCTAGATGGTGAACCCCCCAGTGAACACAAACAGCCCCCCTAATCTCATTGTCTAGATGATGAACCCCCCAGTGAACACAAACAGCCCCCCCTAATCTCATTGTCTAGATGGTGAACCCCCCAGTGAACACAAACAGCCCCCCCTAGTCTCACTGTCTAGATGGTGAACCCCCCAGTGAACACAAACAGCCCCCCCCTGTAGTCTCATTGTCTAGATGGTGAACCCCCCACTGAACACAAACAGCCCCCCCTAGTCTCATTGTCTAGATGGTGAACCCCCCAGTGAACACAAACAGCCCCCCCTAGTCTCATTCTCTAGACAGTGAACCCCCCAGTGAACACAAACAGCCCTCCCTAGTCTCATTGTCTAGCTGATGAACCCCCCAGTGAACACAAACAGCCCCCCACTGTAGTCTCAGTGTCTAGATGGTGATTCCCCCAGTGAACACAAACAGCCCCCCCTAATCTCAGTCATTCTCTAGATGGTGAACCCCCCAGTGAACACAAACAGCCCCCCCTAATCTCATTGTCTAGATGGTGAACCCCCCAGTGAACACAAACAGCCCCCCGTAGTCTCATTGTCTAGATGGTGAACCCCCCAGTGAACACAAACAGCCCCCCTAATCTCAGTCATTCTCTAGATGGTGAACCCCCCAGTGAACACAAACAGCCCCCCTGTAGTCTCATTGTCTAGATGGTGAACCCCCCAGTGAACACAAACAGCCCCCCCCTAATCTCAGTCATTCTCTAGATGGTGAACCCCCCAGTGAACACAAACAGCCCCCCTGTAGTCTCATTGTCTAGATGGTGAGCCCCCCAGTGAACACAAACAGCCCCCCCCTAGTCTCATTGTCTAGATGGTGAACCCCCCCAGTGAACACAAACAGCCCCCCTGTAGTCTCATTGTCTAGATGGTGAACCCCCCAGTGAACACAAACAGCCCCCTAACTTTGACACAGCCATTTCTGTGACCAGTCACCAGCTAATCACTCAGCCATTTCAATGCTAAATTCTATGCTAACTCCTTTGTCAAGGGGTGCCTCTGCGGATGTGTATGCTTTGACTTTAACACAGCCATTTCTGTGACCAGTCACAAGCTAATCACTCAGCTATTTCAATGTTAAATTCTATGCTAATTCCTTTGTCAAGGGGTGCCTCTGTGGATGTGTATGCTTTAACTTTTAACATAGCCATTTCTGTGACCAGTCACAAGCTAATCACTCAGCTATTTCAATGCTAAATTCTATGCTAATTCCTTTGTCAAGGGGTGCCTCTGTGGATGTGTATGCTTTGACTTTAACACAGCCATTTCTGTGACCAGTCACAAGCTAATCACTCAGCCATTTCAATGCTAAATTCTATGCTAATTCCTTTGTCAAGGGGTGCCTCTGTGGATGTGTATGCTTTGACTTTAACACAGCCATTTCTGTGGCCAGTCACAAGCTAATCACTCAGCTATTTCAATGCTAAATTCTATGCTAATTCCTTTGTCAAGGGGTGCCTCTGCGGATGTGTAGGCTTTGACTTTAACATAGCCATTTCTGTGACCAGTCACAAGCTAATCACTCAGCTATTTCAATGCTAAATTCTATGCTAATTCCTTTGTCAAGGGGTGCCTCTGTGGATGTGTATGCTTTGACTTTAACATAGCCATTTCTGTGACCAGTCACAAGCTAATCACTCAGCTATTTAAATGCTAAATTCTATGCTAATTCCTTTGTCAAGGGGTGCCTCTGCGGATGTGTATGCTTTGACTTTAACATAGCCATTTCTGTGACCAGTCACAAAGCTAATCACTCAGCTATTTCAATGCTAAATTCTATGCTAATTCCTTTGTCAAGGGGTGCCTCTGTGGATGTGTATGCTTTAACTTTAACACAGCCATTTCTGTGACCAGTCACCAGCTAATCACTCAGCTATTTCAATGCTAAATTCTATGCTAATTCCTTTGTCAAGGGGTGCCTCTGTGGATGTGTATGCTTTGACTTTAACATCGCCATTTCTGTGACCAGTCACAAGTTAATCACTGAGCCATTTCAATGCTAAATTCTATGCTAATTCCTTTGTCAAGGGGTGCCTCTGTGGATGTGTATGCTTTGACTTTAACATCGCCATTTCTGTGACCAGTCACAAGCTAATCACTCAGCTATTTCAATGCTAAATTCTATGCTAATTCCTTTGTCAAGGGGTGCCTCTGTGGATGTGTAGGCATTGACTTTAACATAGCCATTTCTGTGACCAGTCACAAGCTAATCACTCAGCTATTTCAATGCTAAATTCTATGCTAATTCCTTTGTCAAGGGGTGCCTCTGTGGATGTGTATGCTTTAACTTTAACACAGCCATTTCTGTGACCAGTCACCAGCTAATCACTCAGCTATTTCAATGCTAAATTCTATGCTAATTCCTTTGTCAAGGGGTGCCTCTGCGGATGTGTATGCTTTGACTTTAACACAGCCATTTCTGTGACCAGTCACAAAGCTAATCACTCAGCTATTTCAATGCTAAATTCTATGCTAATTCCTTTGTCAAGGGGTGCCTCTGTGGATGTGTATGCTTTGACTTTAACATAGCCATTTCTGTGACCAGTCACAAGCTAATCACTCAGCTATTTCAATGCTAAATTCTATGCTAATTCCTTTGTCAAGGGGTGCCTCTGCGGACGTGTAGGCTTTGACTTTAACATAGCCATTTCTGTGACCAGTCACAAGCTAATCACTCAGCTATTTCAATGCTAAATTCTACGCTATTTTTTTGTCAAGGGGTGCCTCTGTGGATGCGTATGCTTTGACTTTAACATAGCCATTTCTGTGACCAGTCACAAGCTAATCACTCAGCGATTTCAATGCTAAATTCTATGCTAATTATTTTGTCAAGGGGTGCCTCTGTGGATGTTAATGCTTTAACTTTAACACAGCCATTTCTGTGACCAGTCACAAGCTAATCACTCAGCTATTCCAATGCTAAATTCGATGCTAATTCCTTTGTCAAGGGGTGCCTCGGTGGATGTGTATGCTTTGACTTTAACATAGCCATTTCTGTGACCAGTCACAAGCTAATCACTCAGCTATTTCAATGCTAAATTCTATGCTAATTCCTTTGTCAAGGGGTGCCTCTGTGGATGTGTATACTTTAACTTTAACATAGCCATTTCTGTGACCAGTCACAAGCTAATCACTCAGCTATTTCAATGCTAAAATCTATGCAAATTCCTTTGTCAAGGGGTGCCTCTGTGGATGTGGATGCTTTGACTTTAACATAGCCATTTCTGTGACCAGTCCCAAGCTAATCAATCAGCTATTTCAATGCTAAATTATATGCTAATTCATTGTCAAGGGGTGCCTCTGTGGATGTGTATGCTTTGACTTTAACATAGCCATTTCTGTGACCAGTCACAAGCTAATCACTCAGCTATTTCAATGCTAACTTCTATGCTAATTCCTTTGTCAAGGGGTGCCTCTGCGGATGTGTATGCTTTGACTTTAACACAACCATTTCTGTGACCAGTCACAAGATAATCACTCAGCTATTTCAATGCTAAATTCTATGCTAATTCCTTTGTCAAGGGGTGCCTCTGTGGATGTGTATGCTTTGACTTTAACATAGCCATTTCTGTGACCAGTCACAAGCTAATCACTCAGCTATTTCAATGCTAAATTCTGTGCTAATTCCTTTGTCAAGGTGTGCCTCTGTGGATGTGTATGCTTTGACTTTAACATCGCCATTTCTGTGACCAGTCACAAGCTAATCACTCAGCTATTTCAATGCTAAATTCTATGTTAATTCCTTTCTCAAGGGGTGCCTCTGCGGATGTGTATACTTTAACTTTAACATAGCCATTTCTGTGACCAGTCACAAGCTAATCAATCAGCTATTTCAATGCTAAATTATATGCTAATTCATTGTCAAGGGGTGCCTCTGTGGATCTGTATGCTTTGACTTTAACATAGCCATTTCTGTGACCAGTCACAAGCTAATCACTCAGCTATTTCAATGCTAAATTCTATGCTAATTCCTTTGTCAAGGGGTGCCTCTGTGGATGTGGATGCTTTGACTTTAACACAGCCATTTCTGTGACCAGTCACAAAGCTAATCACTCAGCTATTTCAATGCTAAATTCTATGCTAATTCCTTTGTCAAGGGGTGCCTCTGTGGATGTGTATGCTTTGACTTTAACATAGCCATTTCTGTGACCAGTCACAAGCTAATCACTCAGCTATTTCAATGCTAAATTCTATGCTAATTCCTTTGTTAAGGGGTGCCTCTGCGGATGTGTATGCTTTGACTTTAACATAGCCATTTCTGTGACCAGTCACAAGCTAATCACTCAGCTATTTCAATTCTAAATTCTATGCTAATTCCTTTGTCAAGGGGTGCCTCTGCGGATGTGTATGCTTTGACTTTAACATAGCCATTTCTGTGACCAGTCACAAGCTAATCACTCAGCTATTTCAATGCTAAATTCTATGCTAATTCCTTTGTCAAGGGGTGCCTCTGCGGATGTGTATGCTTTAACTTTAACATAGCCATTTCTGTGACCAGTCACAAGCTAATCACTCAGCTATTTCAATGCTAAATTCTATGCTAATTCCTTTGTCAATGGGTGCCTCTGCGGATGTGTATGCTTTAACTTTAACACAGCCATTTCTGTGACCAGTCACAAGCTAATCACTCAGCTATTTCAATGCTAAATTCTATGCTAATTCCTTTGTCAATGGGTGCCTCTGCGGATGTGTATGCTTTAACTTTAACACAGCCATTTCTGTGACCAGTCACCAGCTAATCACTCAGCTATTTCAATGCTAAATTCTATGCTAATTCCTTTGTCAAGGGGTGCCTCCGTGGATGTGTATGCTTTGACTTTAACATAGCCATTTCTTTGACCAGTCACAAGCTAATCACTCAGCTATTTCAATGCTAAATTCTATGCTAATTCCTTTGTCAAGGGGTGCCTCTGCGGATGTGTATGCTTTGATTTTCACACAGCCATTTCTGTGACCAGTCACAAGCTAATCACTCAGCTATTTCAATACTAAATTCTATGCTAATTCCTTTGTCAAGAGGTGCCTCTGTGGATGTGTATGCTCTGACTTTAACATAGCCATTTCTGTGACCAGTCACAAGCTAATCACTCAGCTATTTCAATGCTAAATTCTATGCTAATTCCTTTGTCAAGGGGTGCCTCTGTGGATGTGTATGCTTTGACTTCAACATAGCCATTTCTGTGACCAGTCACAAGCTAATCACTCAGCTATTTCAATGCTAAATTCTATGCTAATTCCTTTGTCAAGGGGTGCCTCTGTGGATGTGTATGCTTTAACTTTAACATATCCATTTCTGTGACCAGTCACAAAGCTAATCACTCAGCTATTTCAATGCTAAATTCTATGCTAATTCCTTTGTCAAGGGGTGCCTCTGTGGATGTGTATGCTTTAACTTTAACACAGCCATTTCTGTGACCAGTCACCAGCTAATCACTCAGCTATTTCAATGCTAAATTCTATGCTAATTCCTTTGTCAAGGGGTGCCTCTGCGGATGTGTATGCTTTGACTTTAACACAGCCATTTCTGTGACCAGTCACAAAGCTAATCACTCAGCTATTTCAATGCTAAATTCTATGCTAATTCCTTTGTCAAGGGGTGCCTCTGTGGATGTGTATGCTTTGACTTTAACATAGCCATTTCTGTGACCAGTCACAAGCTAATCACTCAGCTATTTCAATGCTAAATTCTATGCTAATTCCTTTGTCAAGGGGTGCCTCTGCGGATGTGTAGGCTTTGACTTTAACATAGCCATTTCTGTGACCAGTCACAAGCTAATCACTCAGCTATTTCAATGCTAAATTTTACGCTATTTTTTTGTCAAGGGGTGCCTCTGTGGATGCGTATGCTTTGACTTTAACATAGCCATTTCTGTGACCAGTCACAAGCTAATCACTCAGCGATTTCAATGCTAAATTCTATGCTAATTATTTTGTCAAGGGGTGCCTCTGTGGATGTTAATGCTTTAACTTTAACACAGCCATTTCTGTGACCAGTCACAAGCTAATCACTCAGCTATTCCAATGCTAAATTCGATGCTAATTCCTTTGTCAAGGGGTGCCTCGGTGGATGTGTATGCTTTGACTTTAACATAGCCATTTCTGTGACCAGTCACAAGCTAATCACTCAGCTATTTCAATGCTAAATTCTATGCTAATTCCTTTGTCAAGGGGTGCCTCTGTGGATGTGTATACTTTAACTTTAACATAGCCATTTCTGTGACCAGTCACAAGCTAATCACTCAGCTATTTCAATGCTAAAATCTATGCAAATTCCTTTGTCAAGGGGTGCCTCTGTGGATGTGGATGCTTTGACTTTAACATAGCCATTTCTGTGACCAGTCCCAAGCTAATCAATCAGCTATTTCAATGCTAAATTATATGCTAATTCATTGTCAAGGGGTGCCTCTGTGGATGTGTATGCTTTGACTTTAACATAGCCATTTCTGTGACCAGTCACAAGCTAATCACTCAGCTATTTCAATGCTAAATTCTATGCTAATTCCTTTGTCAAGGGGTGCCTCTGCGGATGTGTATGCTTTGACTTTAACATAGCCATTTCTGTGACCAGTCACAAGCTAATCACTCAGCTATTTCAATGCTAACTTCTATGCTAATTCCTTTGTCAAGGGGTGCCTCTGCGGATGTGTATGCTTTGACTTTAACACAACCATTTCTGTGACCAGTCACAAGATAATCACTCAGCTATTTCAATGCTAAATTCTATGCTAATTCCTTTGTCAAGGGGTGCCTCTGTGGATGTGTATGCTTTGACTTTAACATAGCCATTTCTGTGACCAGTCACAAGCTAATCACTCAGCTATTTCAATGCTAAATTCTGTGCTAATTCCTTTGTCAAGGTGTGCCTCTGTGGATGTGTATGCTTTGACTTTAACATCGCCATTTCTGTGACCAGTCACAAGCTAATCACTCAGCTATTTCAATGCTAAATTCTATGTTAATTCCTTTCTCAAGGGGTGCCTCTGCGGATGTGTATACTTTAACTTTAACATAGCCATTTCTGTGACCAGTCACAAGCTAATCAATCAGCTATTTCAATGCTAAATTATATGCTAATTCATTGTCAAGGGGTGCCTCTGTGGATCTGTATGCTTTGACTTTAACATAGCCATTTCTGTGACCAGTCACAAGCTAATCACTCAGCTATTTCAATGCTAAATTCTATGCTAATTCCTTTGTCAAGGGGTGCCTCTGTGGATGTGGATGCTTTGACTTTAACACAGCCATTTCTGTGACCAGTCACAAAGCTAATCACTCAGCTATTTCAATGCTAAATTCTATGCTAATTCCTTTGTCAAGGGGTGCCTCTGTGGATGTGTATGCTTTGACTTTAACATAGCCATTTCTGTGACCAGTCACAAGCTAATCACTCAGCTATTTCAATGCTAAATTCTATGCTAATTCCTTTGTTAAGGGGTGCCTCTGCGGATGTGTATGCTTTGACTTTAACATAGCCATTTCTGTGACCAGTCACAAGCTAATCACTCAGCTATTTCAATGCTAAATTCTATGCTAATTCCTTTGTCAAGGGGTGCCTCTGCGGATGTGTATGCTTTGACTTTAACACAGCCATTTCTGTGACCAGTCACAAGCTAATCACTCAGCTATTTCAATTCTAAATTCTATGCTAATTCCTTTGTCAAGGGGTGCCTCTGCGGATGTGTATGCTTTGACTTTAACATAGCCATTTCTGTGACCAGTAACAAGCTAATCACTCAGCTATTTCAATGCTAAATTCTATGCTAATTCCTTTGTCAAGGGGTGCCTCTGCGGATGTGTATGCTTTGACTTTAACACAGCCATTTCTGTGACCAGTCACAAGCTAATCACTCAGCTATTTCAATGCTAAATTCTGTGCTAATTCCTTTGTCAAGGGGTGCCTCTGTGGATGTGTATGCTTTGACTTTAACATCGCCATTTCTGTGACCAGTCACAAGCTAATCACTCAGCTATTTCAATGCTAAATTCTATGCTAATTCCTTTGTCAAGGGGTGCCTCTGCGGATGTGTATGCTTTGACTTTAACATAGCCATTTCTGTGACCAGTCACAAGCTAATCACTCAGCTCATTTCAATGCTAAATTCTATGCTAATTCCTTTGTCAAGGGGTGCCTCTGCGGATGTGTATGCTTTGACTTTAACATCGCCATTTCTGTGACCAGTCCCAAGCTAATCAATCAGCTATTTCAATGCTAAATTATATGCTAATTCATTGTCAAGGGGTGCCTCTGTGGATGTGGATGCTTTGACTTTAACATAGCCATTTCTGTGACCAGTCACAAGCTAATCACTCATCCATTTCAATGCTAAATTCTATGCTAATTCCTTTGTCAAGGGGTGCCTCTGTGGATGTGAATGCTTTAACTTTAACATAGCCATTTCTGTGACCAGTCACAAGCTAATCACTCAGCTATTTCAATGCTAAATTCTATGCTAATTCCTTTGTCAAGGGGTGCCTCTGTGGATGTGTATGCTTTGACTTTAACATAGCCATTTCTGCGACTAATCACAAGCTAATCACTCAGCTATTTCAATGCTAAATTCTATCCTAATTCCTTTGTCAAGGGGTGCCTCTGTGGATGTGTATGCTTTGACTTTAACATAGCCATTTCTGCGACTAGTCACAAGCTAATCACTCAGCCATTTCAATGCTAAATTCTATGCTAATTCCTTTGTCAAGGCGCTCTGTTTCTTCTCACACAGCTTAAAGGTCGCGGTCTTAGCGTGGCTGTGTTCGCTCCAGCGCTGTCCTCCAGACAGTCTCGTCCCTTCACCTGATGAAGGACGCTTGTGTTGTGGCCGAAACGTCGTGAGAATTTAGTCGTGTTATTTTATTTTACGTTAATGTATTATTTTCTTCTCATTCTACGTGGTGGTGACTTTACCGAAAGAACCAAAGAAGGTTCACGTTTACCGCCTTGACCAGAAAATACCTGCGGTCAAAATGCAAGCGAAAAAACGACACACACTTTGATAACATGATGACGCATCGTCCTTGACACTGATTGGTCCACACCAAGAGGGGACGGCTTTTCCTCTTGAGCCTCGACCCAATTGGTGCTCGACCGGACGACGTCAGAAGGCGTCACACAGCTCAGAGACGATGCCGCTATCAGAGTAATGAGGGCTATGGGTGAGCATCTACATCATCATTACACCTCCCTTTGCCACTACCAAAATGTAATAATAATAGAGAGGGGTTTTCCCCCTTTTTTTCTGGCAACAAACTGAAATCTTTTTTTGACAAGGAATCACGTGGTGCATTACCCACAATACACTTGTGGCCAAAGTACAAACAATAACCACACTCTGATAATGTACGCATCGTCCTTGACACTGATTGGTCCACACCAAGGGGACGGCTTTTCTTCTTGAGCCCCGACCCCATTGGTGCTCGACCGGATGACGTCAGAAGGCGTCACACAGCTCAGAGACGATGCCGCTGTCAAAGTAATGAGGGCTATGGGTGAGCATCTACATCATCATTACACTCGCTTTGCCACTACCAAAATGAAATACTAATAATTATAATAGAGAGGGGTTTTCCCCCTTTTTTCTGGCATCAAAACTGAAATCTTTTCACGAGGATTTGTGTTTACTGCATCGACCACAATACCTGCAGTCAAAATGCAAACAAAACACAACACTTTATGAGACCTCCTTTGCCAGTAACAAGATATAGGAATAGGTTTTTACCCTTTTTAACTGGCACAAAAAACTGACACCTTTATTCAAGGCAGCATCGTGTCTGCAATAACCACAACACAAGCAGTCAAAATGCCAACAAAAAAGACAACTCTGATAATAATAATATTGGCACTGTCCTTGAATTTGATTGGTCCACACCAGAGACGGCTTTTCTTAGAGCCCTTTAGTCTCTCCACTGGTGTTGGACCAGAAGACGCCAAAAGGCGTACAACTCAAAAACAGCGCACCATCAGAGTTATTGAGGTGCTCGGGGTGAGCATCTACATCATCATTACACCTCTGCCACTACCAAAATATAATAATTATAATAGAGAGGGGTTTTCCCCCTTTTTTCTGGCAACAAACTGAAATCTTTTCACGATGATTCGTGTTCACTGCATTGACAACAATACCTGCAGTCAAAATGCAAACAAAACACAACACTTTATGAGACCTCATTTGCCAGTAACAAGATATAGGAATAGGTTTTTACCCTTTTTAACTGGCACAAAAACTGACACTTTTATTCAAGGCAGCATCGTGTCTGCAAGAACCACAACACAAGCAGTCAAAATGAAAACAAACGAGACAACTCTGATAATAATAGTATTATTGGCACTGTCCTTGAATTTGATTGGTCCACACCAGAGACGGATTTTCTTAGAGCCCTTTAGTCTCTCCACTGGTGTTGGACCAGAAGACGCCAAAAGGCGTACAACTCAAAAACAGCAGAGCACTATCAGAGTTATTGAGGTGCTCGGGGTGAGCATCTACATCATCATTACACCTCTGCCACTACCAAAATATAATAATAGAGACGGGTTTTACCATTTTTTTCTTGCAACAAAACTGAAACCTTTTCACGATGATTCGTGTTCACTGCATTGAGCACAAATACCTGCGGTCAAAATGCAAACATAAAACAAAAACTTTGAATCCGTCCCTTGGTGTGGACCAATCAGTGCCAAGGACGATGCATCATCATATTATCACAGTGTGTTGTTGCCAGAAAAAAGGGGAAAACCCCTATTATTACATTTTGGTAGTGGCTAATGAGGTGTGATGATGATGATGATGTAGATGCTCACCCCCATAGCCCTCATCACTCTGATAGCGGCATCGTCTCTGAGCTGTGTGACGCCTTCTGACGTCATCCGGTCGAGCACCAATCGGGGTCGAGGCTCAAGGAGAAAAGCCGTCCCCTCTTGGTGTGGACCAATCAGTGTCAAGGACGATGCGTACATCATCAGGGTGTGGTTGTCGTGTGCACTTTGGCCACAAGTGTATTGTGGGTAATGCACCACGTGATTCCTTGTTTAAAAAAAAAAGATTTCAGTTTTGTTGTCAGAGATAAGGGGGAAAACCCCTCTCTATTATTATTACATTTTGGTAGTGGCAAAAGAGGTGATGATGATGATGTAGATGCTCACCCCTAGCCCTCATTACTCTGATAGCGGCATCGTCTTTGAACTGTGTGACGCCTTCTGACGTCATCCGGTCGAGCACCAATTGGGGTCGAGGCTCAAGAAGAAAAACCGTCCCCTCTTGGTGTGGACCAATCAGTGTCAAGGACGATGCATACATCATCATGTTATCATAGTATGTTGTTTTGTTTGCATTTTGACCGCAGGTATTTGTGGTTAATGCGGTGAACACGAATCCACGTGAAGAGATTTTAGTATTGTTGCCTGAAAATAGGGGGGGCGAACCCCAGTTATTATTATTATTGCGTTCGTAACTTTTTTGTGGAATTGCAACATTCTTGATTTGAAGCTTTCATTGGCTGCAGGGATTCACGATTCTTTAGTTTCCTAAAGAGCCGTGAACCATATAATCGGTTCTTTCGGTAAAGTCACCGCCACGTTAGAAGGGAAACAATAAGATAATAATAAAAATATAAAACAATGTGAAATTCTCACGACGCTTCTACTGGAACACAAAGCAGCAATCATCGTCAGGTGTGAAAATCACAACAAGAAAAATGTCTTGGCTGTGGTTTTCACAAAGAATAAAAATATAAAACAATTTAAAATTCTCACGACGTTTCGACTGCAACACGAAGCAGCAATCATCATCATCAGGGTGTGAAAACCACAGCAAGAAAAAATTATTGCTGTGGTTTTAACAAATAATAAAAATATAAAACAATAAAATTCTGCAACACAAGAAGCAATCATCATCAGGTGTGAAAACAATAAAATAATAAAAATATAAAACAATAAAATTCTGCAACACAAGAAGCAATCATCATCAGGTGTGAAACACAATAAAATAATAAAAATATAAAACAATTAAATTCTGCAACACACGAAGCAATCTGTGTCTCTATCGGTGTGTCTTTGTGTTTGTGTCTGTCTGTGTGTGTGTGTGTCTGTGTGTGTGTCTCTCTCTCTGTGTGTGTGTGTCTGTCTGTGTGTATCTGTGTGTCTCTCTCTCTGTGTTTCTCTGTGTTTCTCTTGGTGTGTCTGTGTGTCTGTGTCTCTCTCTCTCTCTGTGTCTCTGTGTGTGTCTCTCTCTCTGTGTGTGTCTGTGTGTGTGTCTCTGTCTGTGTCTCTCTCGGTGTGTCTGTGTGTTTGTGTGTCTCTCTGTGTGTGTGTCTGTCTGTGTGTCTCTTTCTCTCTTTGTGTGTGTCTGTCTGTGTGCGTCTCTCTCTCTCTGTGTCTGTGTGTGTCTGTCTGTGTCTCTCTCTCTCTCTCTGTGTGTGTGTGTGTCTGTCTGTGTGTCTGTGTGTCTCTCTCTCTGTGTCTCTGTGTGTGTCTCTCTCTCTGTGTGTGTTTGTGTGTGTGTCTCTGTCTGTGTCTCTCTCGGTGTGTCTGTGTGTTTGTGTGTCTGTGTGTGTGTCTGTCTGTGTGTCTCTTTCTCTCTCTGTGTGTGTGTGTCTGTCTGTGTGTGTGTCTCTCTCTCTGTGTCTCTGTGTGTGTCTGTCTGTGTGTCTCTCTCTGCGTGTGTCTGCCTAACTGTGCTTGCGTTTCATCATTCATTCTCACCTGACGATGGCTCCTCGCGTCGCAACCGAAACGTCGGATCCTATTGTTACTTGATTTTATTTTCGATGCGACTCCACCGAAAGAATCAAGCAGTCACGAAAGCTTCGAATATAGTTAAGCAAATGAAGTTATAATTGTAACACTGAAATAAATAAATGTAATTCCAATAGGAAGGCAGATGGGGCTTTTAAAAACGCCAAGAAAAATTCGCAGACCCTAGCTCGATTTGCTGATGGCGTTGTTTCAAATTGCGATATCGATGTGAAAACTAACCACTGCACCACCACTCCCCACTCACACAGTGCGCTAACCACTGCACCACCACTCCCCACTCGCACACACAGTGCGCTAACCACTGCACCACCACTCCCCACTCGCACACACAGTGCGCTAACCACTGCACCACCACTCCACACACACAGTGCGCTAACCACTGCACCACCACTCCCCACACACACACACACACAGTGCGCTAACCACTGCACCACCACTCCCCACTCCTCACACACACAGTACGCTAACCACTGCACCACCACTCCTCCCACACACACAGTGCGCTAACCACTGCACCACCACTCCCCACTCGCACACACACACAGTGCGCTAACCACTGCACCACCACTCCCCACACTCACACACACACAGTGCGCTAACCACTGCACCACCACTCCTCCCACACACACACACAGTGCGCTAACCACTGCACCACCACTCCCCACACACACAGTGCGCTAACCACTGCACCACCACTCCCCACTCCTCACACACACAGTACGCTAACCACTGCACCACCACTCCTCCCACACACAGTGCGCTAACCACTGCACCACCACTCCCCACTCGCACACACACACAGTGCGCTAACCACTGCACCACCACTCCCCACACTCACACACACAGTGCGCTAACCACTGCACCACCACTCCCCACACACTCACACACACAGTGCGCTAACCACTGCACCACCACTCCCCACTCCTCACACACACACAGTGCGCTAACCACTGCACCACCACTCCCCAGACACACACACAGTGCGCTAACCACTGCACCACCACTCCCCACTCACACACACACAGTGCGCTAACCACTGCACCACCACTCCCCACACTCACACACACACACAGTGCGCTAACCACTGCACCACCACTCCCTACTCACACACACACAGTGCGCTAACCACTGCACCACCACTCCCCACACACACACACACACAGTGCGCTAACCACAGCACCACCACTCCCCACACTCACACACACACAGTGCGCTAACCACTGCACCACCACTCCACACACACAGTGCGCTAACCACTGCACCACCACTCCAAACACACACACACAGTGCGCTAACCACTGCACCACCACTCCAAACACACACACACAGTGCGCTAACCACTGCACCACCACTCCCCACACACACACACAGTGCGCTAACCACTGCACCACCACTCCACACACACACACACACAGTGCGCTAACCACTGCACCACCACTCCCCACACTCACACACACACACAGTGCGCTAACCACTGCACCACCACTCCCCACACTCACACACACACACAGTGCGCTAACCACTGCACCACCACTCCACACACTCACACAGTGCGCTAACCACTGCACCACCACTCCCCACACACACACACAGTGCGCTAACCACTGCACCACCACTCCCCACACACACACACATAGTGCGCTAACCACTGCACCACCACTCCTCCCACACACACACACCCAGTGCGCTAACCATTGCACCACCACTCCTCACTCACACACACACACACAGTGCGCTAACCACTGCACCACCACTCCCCACTCACACACACACACACAGTGCGCTAACCACTGCACCACCACTCCACACACACAGTGCGCTAACCACTGCACCACCACTCCCCACACACACACACACAGTGCGCTAACCATTGCACCACCACTCCCCACTCACACACACACACACAGTGCGCTAACCACTGCACCACCACTCCCCACACACACACACACAGTGCGCTAACCACTGCACCACCACTCCCCACTCACTCACACACACACAGTGCGCTAACCACTGCACCACCACTCCCCACACTCACACACACAGTGCGCTAACCACTGCACCACCACTCCCCACACTCATACACAGTGCGCTAACCACTGCACCACCACTCCCCACTCACACACACAGTGCGCTAACCACTGCACCACCACTCCCCACTCGCACACACACACAGTGCGCTAACCACTGCACCACCACTCCCCACACACACACAGTGCGCTAACCACTGCACCACCACTCCCCACACTCACACACACAGTGCGCTAACCACTGCACCACCACTCCACACACACACACAGTGCGCTAACCACTGCACCACCACTCCACACACACACACAGTGCGCTAACCACTGCACCACCACTCCCCACACTCACACACACACAGTGCGCTAACCACTGCACCACCACTCCCCACACACACACACACAGTGTGCTAACCACTGCGCCACCACTCCTCCAACACACACACACAGTGCGCTAACCACTGCACCACCACTCCCTACTCACACACACAGTGCGCTAACCACTGCACCACCACTCCCCACTCACACACACAGTGCGCTAACCACTGCACCACCACTCCCCACACTCACACACAGTGCGCTAACCACTGCACCACCACTCCCCACACACACACACAGTGCGCTAACCACTGCACCACCACTCCCCACACACACACACACACAGTGCGCTAACCACTGCACCACCACTCCACACACACACACAGTGCGCTAACCACTGCACCACCACTCCACACACACAGTGCGCTAACCACTGCACCACCACTCCCCACTCTCACACACAGTGCGCTAACCACTGCACCACCACTCCCTCCACACACACACACAGCTAAGTACCTCCCCAGTACCTCCCCAGTACCTTCTGAGTACCTCCTGAGTACCAGCCGAGTACCTTCTGAGTACCTTCTGAGTCCCTCCCCAGTACCTTCTGTGTACCTTCTGAGTACCTTCTGAGTACCTTCTGAGTACCTTCTGAGTACCAGCTGAATCTCTCCCCAGTACCTTCTGAGTACCTTCTGAGTACCAGCCGAGTACCAGCCGAGTACCTTCTGAGTACCAGCTGAATCCCTCCCCAGTACCTTCTGAGTACCTTCTGAGTACCAGCTGAATCCCTCCCCAGTACCTTCTGAGTACCTTCTGAGTACCTCCCAAGTACCAGCCGAGTACCAGCCGAGTACCAGCTAAGTACCTTCTGAGTACCTTCTGAGTACCAGCCGAGTACCAGCCGAGTACCAGCTGAATCCCTCCCCAGTACCTCCCGAGTACCTTCTGAGTACCTCCCCAGTACCTTCTGAGTACCTTCTGAGTACCAGCCGAGTCCCTCCCGAGTCCCTCCAGAGTACCTTCTGAGTACCTTCTGAGTACCAGCCCAGTACCTTCTGAGTACCAGCCGAGTACCTGCCGAGTACCAGCCGAGTACCAGCTGAATCTCTCCCCAGTACCTTCTGAGTACCTTCTGAGTACCTTCTGAGTACCAGCCGAGTACCTTCTGAGTACCAGCCGAGTACCAGCTGAATCTCTCCCCAGTACCTTCTGAGTACCTTCTGAGTACCTTCTGAATCCCTCCCCAGTACCTCCCGAGTACCAGCCGAGTACCAGCCGAGTACCTTCTGAGTACCTCCCCAGTACCTCCCGAGTACCAGCCGAGTACCTTCTGAGTACCTGCCGAGTACCAGCCGAGTACCAGCTAAGTACCTGCTGTGCGTGCCGCTGGTGGTGTGGTCACGTGGCTAGTCCCGAGTCGCTCCTCGTGCCGGGGTAGCGGAGATCAACGCAGAGTGGCAGACATAGAGCACAGACATCGCTCTGGTGGTGGTGGTGGTGGTGATGGTGGTGGTGGTGTGGGTGGTGTGGGTGGTGGTGTGGGTGGTGGTGGTGGTGGTGGTGAAGGGGGTAGTGGTGTGGGTGGTGTGGGTGTGGGTGGTGTGGGTGGTGGTGTGGGTGGTGGTGAAGGGGGTGAGGGTGGTGGTGTGGGTGGTGGTGGTGGTGGTGGTGTGGGTGGTGTGGGTGTGGGTGGTGTGGGTGGTGGTGTGGGTGGTGGTGAAGGGGGTGAGGGTGGTGGTGGTGGTGAAGGGGGTTGTGGTGGTGGTGGTGGTAGTGGTGAAGGGGGTGAGGGTGGTGGTGGTGATGGTGGTGGTAGTGGTGGTGATGGTGGTGGTGAAGGGGGTAGTGGTGGTGGTGGTGGTGGGAGTGGTGGTGGTGGTGGGGGTGGTGGTGTGGGTGGTGGTGATGGTGGTGGTGAAGGGGGTTGTGGTGGTGGTGGTGGTAGTGGTGGTGGAGGTGGTGGTGGTAGTGGTAGTAGTGGTGGTGGTGGTGATGGTGGTGATGGTGGTGATGGTGGTACAAACGACTAACAGCACTTGCCCCTACGGCTTGTCAAGGTCACACGTGAGGCCTTTGTTGATGGTGGTGGTGATGGTGGTGATGGTAGTGATGGTGGTGATGGTGGTGATGGTGATGGTAGTGATGGTGGTGATGGTGGTGATGGTGATGGTAGTGATGGTGGTGATGGTGGTGATGGTGATGGTAGTGATGGTAGTGATGGTGATGGTGGTGATGGTGGTGATGGTAGTGATGGTGGTGATGGTGGTGATGGTGATGGTAGTGATGGTGGTGATGGTGGTGATGGTGATGGTAGTGATGGTAGTGATGGTGATGGTGGTGATGGTGGTGATGGTAGTGATGGTGATGGTAGTGATGGTGGTGATGGTGATGGTAGTGATGGTAGTGATGGTGGTGATGGTGATGGTAGTGATGGTAGTGATGGTGATGGTAGTGATGGTGGTGATAGTGCTATTCGCTAACGGCACTTGCCCCAACAGTGTATCAATGCTACACGGGGAATATTTGTCTTTGGCGATGGTGATGATGGTGGTGATGGTGGTGGTGGTGATGGAGTTGATGAGCGAGTGGGTGAGTGAATGAGTGAGCGAGTGGGTGAGCGAGTGGGTGAGCGAGTGGGTGGGTGAGTGAGTGGGTGAGTGGGTAAGTGGGTGGCTGGGCGAGTGGGTGAGTGGGTGAGCGAGTGGGTGAGCGAGTGGGTGGGCGAGTGGGTGGGTGAGTGAATGAGTGGGTGAGTGATTGAGTGGGTGAGTGAGTGAGCGAGTGGGTGAGTGAGAGGGTGAGTGAGCGAGTGGGTGAGTGAGAGGGTGAGTGAGCGAGTGGGTAGGTGAGTCGGTGAGTGGGTGGCGGGCGAGTTGGTGGGCGAGTTGGTGGGCGAGTGTGTGAGTGACTGAGTGACTGCCTGAATGAGTGAGTAAGTGGGTGGGTGAATTATTGGTTGACTGACTGAGTGAGTAAGTGAGTGGGTGAGCGAGTGGGTGATTGAGTGACTGAGTGGGCGATTGACTGAGTGAGTGAGTAAGTGGGTGAGTGACTGAGTGGGTGGGTGGGTGAGCGAGCGAGTGGGTGATTGACTGAGTGGGTGGGTGAGCGAGTGGGTGAGTGGGTGGGTGAGCGAGTGGGTGATTGACTGAGTGGGTGGGTGAGCGAGTGGGTGATTGAGTGACTGAGTGGGTGAGTGAGTGGGTGAGCGAGTGGGTGATTGAGTGACTGAGTGGGTGAGCGAGTGGGTGATTGAGTGACTGAGTGGGCGATTGACTGAGTGAGTGAGTAAGTGGGTGAGTGACTGAGTGGGTGGGTGAGCGAGTGGGTGAGTGGGTGGGTGAGCGAGTGGGTGATTGACTGAGTGGGTGGGTGAGCGAGTGGGTGATTGAGTGACTGAGTGGGTGAGTGAGTGGGTGAGCGAGTGGGTGATTGACTGAGTGGGTGGGTGAGCGAGTGGGTGACTGAGTGAGTAAGTGGGTGAGTGATGAGTGTGTGAGCGAGTGAATGGATCAGTGAGTTCACGTCATGATGCTGATGCTGCTGCTGATGCTGCTGCTGCTGATGATGATGCTGCTGGAGTAACTTTGTGGATGGAGCGAGAATGGAGGGTGCGACTGGACGAACCACCCACGCGGAGCCACCCACCCTCCCTCTCCCCCCCCCACTCTCCACCCCCCCCCCCTCCACCCACCCACCTCTCTCCCCTCACCACCACCCACCCATCTCCTCTCCACTCACTCCCCCACCCCCTCCCCCACCACTCTCTCCCCCACTCCCCCACTCCCCCCCTCCCCCCACCACCACACCCCCCCCACTCTCTCTCCTCTCCCCCCCCACTCCCCCTCTCTCCCCCCACTACCCTCCACTCCCACCCCCCTCTCCCCCCACTCCCCTCTCTCCCCCCCACTACCCTCCACTCCCACCCCCCTCTCCCCCCACTCCCCCTCTCTCCCCCCCACTACCCTCCACTCCCACCCCCCTCTCCCCCCACCCTCTCTCTCCCCCCCACTCTCTCCTCCTTCCCTCCTCCAGGTCACCCACTCCCCCCCCACTACCCCTCCTTACCCTCTCTCACAACACCCACCCCCCACTCACTCCCCCCCTCCCCCCCACCTCTCCCCCCCTCCATCTCTCCCCCCCCCCCCCCCCCTCCTCACCCCCCCCTCCCCCTCCCCTCCTCTCCCTTCTCCCCCCCCTCTCCTCACAGTACCCAACACCCCCCACTCACCCACCCACTCCCTCACCCCTCCCTCCCCACTCTCCCCCCCCACTCTCCTCCCCCAACTCACTCCCTCTCTCTCTCCCCCCACTCTCCTCCCCTCCCCCACTCTCCCTCCCTCCCCCCACTCTCGCTCCTCTACCCACTCTCTCCATCCATCTCTCTCCATCCATCTCTCCCCCCCACTCTCCCCCCACTCTCCCTCCCCCCACTCTCCCCCCACTCCTTCCCTCCCCCCACTCTCTCCCCACTCTCTCTCCCCTCTCCTCCCTCTCTCCCCCCTCACTCTCCCCCCTCTCTCTCCCCCCCACTCTCTCCCCCCACTCTCTCCTCTCCCCACTATCTCCCTCTCCCCACTATCTCCACCCTCTCCTCCCTCCCCTCCCCCCACTCTCCCCCCCCCCCCCACTCTCCTCCCCCAACTCACTCCCTCTCTCTCTCCCCCCACTCTCCTCCCTCCCCCCACTCTCGCTCCTCTCCCCACTATCTCCCTCCGTCTCTCTCCTCCCTCTCCTCCTCTCTCCTCCCCCCACTCTCTCCTCTCTCACTCCATCTCTCCTCCCCCCACTCTCCCCCCACTTTCTCTCTCCCCACTTTCTCTCCCCACTCTCTCCCCACTCTCTCTCTCCTCTCCCCACTATCTCCTCCCTCTCCCCACTATCTCCTCCCCCCTCTCTCTCTCCTCTCCCCACTATCTCCTCCCTCTCCCCACTATCTCCTCCCCCTCTCTCTCTCCTCTCCCCACTCTCACCCCCACTCCCCCACTATCTCCTCTCCCCACTATCTCCTCCCTCTCCCCACTATCTCCTCCCCCCACTCTCTCCTCCCCCCCACTCCCCCCCACTCTCACCCCCACTCCCCCCCACTCTCACCCCCACTCCCCCACTATATCCTCCCCCCTCTCTCTCTCCTCTCCCCACTATCTCCTCCCTCTCCCCACTATATCCTCCTCCCTCTCTCTCTCCTCTCCCCACTATCTCCTCCCTCTCCCCACTATATCCTCCCCCCTCTCTCTCTCCTCTCCCCACTATCTCCTCTCCCCACTATCTCCTCCTCTCCCCACTATCTCCTCCCTCTCCCCACTATCTCCTCCCCCACTCTCTCCTCCCCCCCACT